>NC_091454.1:64978268-65148268 GCF_027789765.1 Dendropsophus ebraccatus | reverse complement strand
ATCAGTCTAGATCCATCCAGCATCATGCAGAAGCATGTGTGGTGTCTTCCCTCATTCAGGGAGAAGGGGATTGCTGAGGCCTTGTCTTTTATTCTTGCTAAAGGGTTAAATCCAGTGCCTTATCGATTCCTGGTGCCTCACCCGATTATCTATGGTTTACTGACCAATATATTGTATTACTAGAGGGTTACTATCACCGTTTTATTGATTTCAGTCACTGAATAAAGCCTATTGCTAAGGCAAGTTCACAGCAGATCGGTAGAAAGTAAGGAGCAATCTCTACATTAGATGAAGCAAATCATGTCCAATCGTTTGTGCATTTATTTTATTTTTTGTTTTACTGCTGAAACTCACGAACCACTGACCCTTTATTCTCATTCTCATCCCTTTGAAAGGGAAATCGTGTAAAATGGTATATATTTTATTAAAGAGTTATAATTTCATATATCTCTTATTTGCAATTAAATTAAAATCTTGTTACAATGGATCCCAATGTGTCTTGTCTTCTCTATAACAGTGACGTACAACCCAACCCTCTTATCAGTGTTCAGCTCAAGATAGCCTTTCCGTAAATAATTGGGAAGGATATCATAATAATAATAATAATAACAACAACCACAATGATGATGACTGGACTGTAATAGTAATTACAACAACCAATAATACATGATCGTCTTTGTTATTTTCTTGGTGTAAGAATATATATATATATATATATATATATATATATATATATACATACATATATATATATATATATATATATATATATATATACATATATATATATATATATATATATATATATATATTATAATTCCCTGTTTAATAGAACATAAATCATATAGTCTAGAGTGTATTATATGCCAGAGAGATAATTGAATGATACTGTCTTTGGCATTTATGGCTCAATCATTTACACAGTCGAGATGGCCTGGGTAAGGATTACAGAAAAAATACCGATAATAGGAATATGTACAGGTATGTAAAAAGACCCCAGCTAAATACACTGTAAATGCAATAAATAATAATACTGGTGGTAATAATAATAAAAATAATAATAATAATAATAATAATAATAATAATAATAATAATAATAATAATAATAATAAATATGTCCATGACCATAAAATGAATGTGTTGTAATATATAAGTGGTATTTTATCTAAACAGAAAATGGAGAATAGACAGATACATTAATAGGTATATATATATATATATTTAGAGAGAGAGAGGTGATAGCTATATTCCCAAAATCCTTCTGCTATTTTGTCAGGACTGATCCTTCTATCATGCTGTCTATAGGTATAGAATATAGATGGCCATCTCTTGTGTCTGCCTTTGCTGGTGGTTCTCATTGTCCATGATAGAAGGAGGCTGACACTACAGTGTGCTCTGGGTCCTCCTCTCTAGAAGCCATATTGCCCTGTGCACATACTGTTTGGATTTTGTGGTTTTGTAAAGTGAACCGCTCCTGCAATGCTTCTCATCATGTCAATTATCCTTCTCCTTCTTCCCCCAATCAGGGACATTTTCTGACATGATTAGAAATGTCCATGATTAGAAGCTTTTCATCTAGCCCTGCATTCCTCCTCCTCCTCTTTCATTCTTCCAGCAGCATGTCACTGTAATAGGCTCCATAGAGGACCGTGACCTCACCGACGACGTGCTATTACTTATTATCATTATTAGATTTTCTAATGATGCACTTACAATAATTGTACTAAATCGTTTTATGGGTCATGATGATGACAAGTCAATGGAAATAAGACCTCATCGCCATAGTGATGGATAATCCACTGCCTGGAGGAGCAGTCAGTAATGGAGCTTGTCACTACTTGACAGCAATGTTCTGTCCTGTGCAGTGATCACCATTATTTACAAGAAGATAGACGGATAGTTAGGTAGATAGACAGACAGACAGACAGATAGATAGATAGATAGATAGATAGATAGATAGATAATTGGAGTGTAAAAACATTTATCCAATTTAATGTGTATAGAAGTATAACATACGCACACAGTGTAGATACATTCCAAATACATAGTTTTTTTTAATGGGATAAGAGATATATTCCCAATACCTTAAACAACGTTCTGCATTATAGATAGACTTGTATTATATGGAGAACTCAAATGATGACGAAGCAGATAGATATAACACTATCTATCTATCTATCTATCTATCTATCTATCTATCTATCTATCTATCTATTATCTATCTATCTGATTATATATATATATATATATATATATATATATATATATATATATGTCTATATTCAGATAGATAGGATTTAATAATGGCATCATATGTGTTACGTCATCGTATGGTTATATTCTAATATCTATTCATTTAATTTTAGATAGGTAAATATGTAATAAAACACACACACACACACACACACACACACGCGCGTGTATATACGTTCCAGCAATAGAATAGTGATTTTTCTTTAATGAGATTATACCCTAATATGACCCTAAATAACGTCCTGCAAAGTGTCAACCCATTAGGGAGTAAATCTCAAAAAGCAGACCTAACAAATTAACATTTATTGGCAAAAAAGAGTCAACACCAGGCTTTTATGATTCTGTAGGGGGCTATCAAGCCATTGCTCCAATGAGAAGCCCTGTCAGCCTCTGCCCCACCCCCTGCTAGAAATGACATGAAAGAGGACCATTTAACCTGCAGTAACACCAATTCCCCAGGCAGGCCCTGCACATAGATTTATGCATTGACCTGTGAAGGGAAATCGAGCCCTAAGCATATAGAACATTAGCAGCGAAGTCCCATAGCTAGGTAGGGATGATAGTGAGAGGGTGCTGAGTAATAATAATAGCAGAGTGTGTATGGAATATCATCCCCATCCCCAGACCTTAATAAATCCTTGGGAGGAACCAGTGTTTACACTGCAACCTCTAGTGATTTAATTAAATTGACTTCAGTTGTCAGAGAAGACAAGGTAATTGTGCTGCATGCTGTAGGCAGAAGGTGACAAGCATCAATGGGAGAGAAAACACAAGACACAATGGGGGCATTTATGACAAGTTATGCGCTGGTGCCTGCGTAGTAACCATTCTATTGTATGGTTTCATATTCTAAACCACAATGCAATCCTAGTGGGAGCCTGGTCTGCACTAATGGATGCCTGCTATATCCACAGTACAGAGCTCACTCTAAATATATCTGTGGAGGCAGTTCAGGAATATTCCAGTTGGGGTGGCTTCACACACAGCGTTTTTGAGGCAGTTTTTCAGCTAAAACTAGAAGTAAATTAAAAAGAAATAGAAAATCGAAAGGGAGGACTTTACATTTCTTTCTTGATGGATACCCTTCTGGCTTCTGCTTAAAAAAAGCTGTGTATGCATGCAGTCTTCTGCTTTTCTTTTTTTTCTTTTGTTTTATTATAAAAAAAATCATATTTTTATGTGTTTTATGGGTTCAACTTTTTATTAAAATGTAAGGCTGCATTCACACATTGGCTATGTTCACACAATGTCAAGGGAACGGACGTCATTTTAAACTGAGCCATTCAGTGATTTTCCCAGTCCGTGATTGTGGTCCGGTAGCTACCTCTGTGATCCGTACAAAACAGTCCGTTTTTTATCCGTTCCGCATCTGTGTCAGTTTTTCTCACAGATCAGTTTTGCAGCATTTTAATTTGCGTTGATAACATCACATCCGTACTTTTCACGGATGAACACGGACGTCACATCCGTGTACATCTGTGAAAAACACGGATCTCATTGATTTCTATGGGGAATCCATTCCGTGCTTCCGTAATGACATGTCCTATTTTTAAATGGAACAGATCACGGATCTGTGAAATCGCAGAACATCTGAATAGCCCAATGGAAAGCAATGGGCTGTAAAATTGGACAACTTCCGGACGAACAACTTCCCGGAACGTGTGAATGCAGCTTTGGAGATTTGTTATGTCCCATAGAGACATGCCTAAAACTTACTGTTTTCCATATTATGGGTTTCAAAAATTCAAAAATGTGTGTTCTCATGCTTTAAAAACCCCCCAAAAAACTCAGGTTGTTTATAGGGGGACATTTTTAAAGTCCAGCATTTTTTACCCCGGGCTTACAAATGTCCCCACAGCTCCGGAGCTCAGGGGACTTATATAGAGGCGCATTGCCTCTACATAAATCCCGATCGCACGGAACCGGTCCATGCAAACATTTTGAAACCTACGCCAGCTCAGAGCTGGCGTAGGTTTCAGTATAATTTTTCCACCAGAAAAATGATAAATGCGGTGCACGCAGAGGCCCCATAATGCCCCCTCTCCACCCCACTGGCGAAGGTGGCGCAGATGGGGCAGATGCGAAACAATTTTTCACAAAAATAGCATTTGCGAATATTTTTACGCCAATCTGCGGCTAGAAAAGGCATTTACGCCTTTTCACATATGTCCCCCATACTTTTCAAATGTGGGCAAAAAAAAACAAAAACAAACCAAAAGCTGACACATCGGGGGACAAAAATTTGGTGCATCATGGTTAGTACATTTGGGCTAAATACTGATTTTGTCCATGCTTGGGACAACTCACGCAAACAACCAAAAATCACAGTGTTGGGCTATGTTCACAAAATGTTTTTTCCCTCCATTTAAAATGATGTCCATCATTTGAGTTCAAAATGACAGATATCATATTGCAGTTTGGCCGCCCGTCAGTGCAATGACAGCTGTTGGTACATTATTCTAGTTTAGGTGGACTGATTGCCCTTTGGGCGTGTCTTTGACTGAAAAGTCCATTGAATTTAATAGTAAAAACAGTGAAAGGACAGTGAAAAAAGAAGAACCATGTGTGAACAACTAAAAAGATAACGTTCGCTGTTTGCAAAAGACGTCACAAAATAATTGACATAATCATTATTTTGACATCCGGAAAGACAATCTCCGCCATTTTATACACTGTGTGCAATGGAGGACCGTCATTCCATTTACTGCAGTGCATTGCACTGAAGTCAATTAAATCGTGATAATAATTGATGTCTTTTTTTTTACATTGTGTGAACATAGTCGTGCACTGCAGTGATCACACTGCATCATAGCTATTGTCAGTGAAGGAGATTGTGTCCCTTTGTGATCTTGGCCACTTTTTGGAGGCAGTGTGACCCCGTTCAAGGGCCTTATCTGTAATGCAATGTGTGACAACAGTATAATCTGGCGATTTTTGATTTGCCAAAATTTCTTTGTAGTCCTGGCCTGGCTTATAAAAACTGATGTAGACATGTCTTAAATGTTAGTCCAATGGGAATCTGAACCTCAGCACTCGTGTCATAATGGGGGTCTGACACCAGACACACCTGTCAATCAGCTGTATGAAGGGGCACTTTGCATAAATCTTTTTTTAATTGTTTACCCATATGCAGAACTAACAGTGACAAAACTGCTATAAAGCATATCACTAAATGCTGTAAAACACCTCAGGCAAGATGGTAGCCCCCATAACAATGTACAAAAATTACAACCAGAAAACAGAAACAGATCAGAAAAAAAGGACATGTTTCAGTATCTGGTTCTAATCAGTAAAAGAAAATCTAGGTAATGTATTTTCTTTAACTAAAAGAGGGGAATTTCACAAACAACACAAAAGCCTGGAGAAACAGAAATGGCTGCACATCGCACCCATGGTGTGAACAAGCTTTTACCTCTCACCATTGCTCACAAACAAGTTTTATTCCAGGTAGATTTTGCAGTAGTTTTTTTATTGAGTTTTAACCAAACTTAGAAATGGATTCAAAAGGACTTCAAGGATACTTCTTCTTAGTGTTGTATCCACTTTTGGCTTGTTTTGGTTAAAAAGCTCCTTTTAAAGTAAATCTTTCAGCTCTATATTATACTTAGAGCTCAAATGTCAAGGAGCCTGTGCTGAGCTGCAGCATGTATGCCTCCTCCTCCCCCACATACTTCCCAGCCTTGAGTGACTGACATGAAGGGCTCCTCTTCAAGCATGGTGATCAGTCAAGGCAGGTAGGGGGTGAAGGAGAATGCAAGGAATTTTTCTATTGCAAGTTACCAACTGAGAATATTGGTGCATAGAGAGGACTGCCAAGCGTGGCTATATAAGTGAAAGGACCACTTTGACTTACAAAGGTGGTGGGAGTGAACAAGGCAATATAAAGAGTTAAACTTAATCCCTCCAAGGCTCAGTTCACATATATCAGGCGGTCCGGCATCCTACTTTTACCATAAACTGAAGACAACTAATGCTACAAAAATACATTAGTTCTCATCCAGCGTCCTATCTTCTTCCTTTTTTTTCCTTTAAAGGGGTAGTGCGGCGGTAAAAAATTACTCACAGAATAACACACATTAAAAAGTTATACAACTTTGTAATGTATGTTATGTCTGTGAATGGCCCCCTTCCCCGTGTCCCACCACCCCCACCCGTGTACCCAGAAGTGTAGTGCTTTATACATACCTGATGCGTGCAGACACGCGTCCGCCATCTTGTGCCAAACTTCATCTTCGGCCGGCCGGCCCGAACACCTTCGATCTTCCCGAGTGCCGGCCGCGTCATCAGCTGCTCAGCCGCGATTGGCTGAGCATAACTGTGCTCGGCCAATTGCGGCTCAGCGGCTGAATACACCATTTCCTGCCGGACATACAGCAGCTCATAAGTACTGGAAGACAAAATGAGCAGTTTTAGTAGAGGTGGGGGGCTCAGTAGATATTTGTATGTTTCTTGTTCATTGTTGTGAATTTTCTGTCTGGCAAATTTCCAAACTCCTTATGACTGATAACAATTCTTCTAGACTTCTAGACATCACGTTCAGCAGAGTAAATGAGCGGAAGCTACATAGAAAGTGTTAGGGTTTTTATTGTTTTGATAAATATATAGGTTTTCAGAAGCGGTGACTAGCTATTTATCACCTGAATGCTGCAGAATATTGAGCCAAGGCCTGATGTATACAGCATTGCTCTCCATGTGGTGCCCTGGGATGTGTCTTTACTAGAGATGAGTGAACCGGGTTCGGATGGAACCCGATTGTTCGGTATTTGATTAGCTGGAGCTGCTGAACTTGGATAAAGCTCTAAGGCTGTCTGGAAAAAATGGATACAGCCAATGACTATATCCATGATTTCCACATAGCCTTAGGGCTTTATCCAACTTCAGCAGCCACCGCTAATCAAATGCCGAAAGTTCGGGTTCGGATGGACTCGAGCATGCTTCAGGTTCACTCATCTCTAATCTTTACATCTTTGTATCCTCCCCTAGGAGAACCTCTGTAAGGCTGGGTTTACATATATAAGTTGGCATCAGTTGCGTTTTTTGCCTAAAAACTGACCACAACTGATGTCACAACTGATGCCAAAAATGCATCAGTTGTGATCAGTTTTTCTATCCGTCTTTTCATTAAAAACCATCAGTTGCCATCAGTTGCCATCAGTTTCCATCAGTTGTCACAAGTTGCGCTCATCAGTTGACATTTTTTTCCCCAGTATGTTTTCCTGTCATTTTCAATGGGATTTGCGGGGGAGCGCACGGGGGCTATATACTAAATTGGGGGAGCTCACAGGGGGGCTATATACTACAAGGGGAGAGCGCACAGGGGGGCTATATGGGAGGGGGAGAGCGCACAGGGGGGGCTATATGGGAGGGGGAGAGCGCACAGGGGGGCTATATGGGAGGGGGAGAGCACACATGGGGGGCTATATACTATTGGGGGAGAGCGCACAGCAATGCTGTATACTAATTGGGGGAGAGCACACAGGGAAGCTAAATATTACTGGGGGGGCAACAGGGGGGCTATATACTACTGGAGGAGAAACAGGGGGGGTGATATACTACTGGGGGACCAAGGGGGGACTATAGGGGAGGGGGAGAGCACACAGGGGGAGATATATGTTTATCTTGTGTTACTATTTGCCTGAACGCCGGATGCCAGAGCCGAACGGCATGCATCCTGCCCGGCGAGGCATCCGGCGCTCTATTCGATTGAATTGGTGCTGCGCCGCATCACCGGAGCGGCGGTCGGCGCTTTTCTCCTGCGCCGGAGGGAAACGCCGCCGCACCGCCGGACATATGTAAACCCGGCCTAAGGCCTCATGCATTCAGCTTGGAGGCTCTACAGAAGCACATGGATTTCTTGCGGCTCCATACCACATAGCCATAGGCATTCTGTTTACCACCGAAGGATGCTTGCAGTGTTGGCATTGTCAAAGTTAATATGGCATGTTTTGGATCTGTTTTTTCCCCTTCTTCTAATGGCCACCATATTTCAGAGGTACATAATGGTCTTGAATGGTTAGGTCAACCTTGTGGAAGGCACATATATCCAGGGTATCATTTTCAGTTTTGTTATACAAAAACTGACCAGAGCTGATGAAATAAATGTATCACCTGTTATCGGGCATTGTCACCCTTTTTCTAATAAAAAGTTCAGAGCAGGATAGAAAAATGATGCAAGGTGTGTTCTGGTATGGGACATCTGGATCAGTCTTTTCCAGATTTTTTAAGCTAAAACCAGGAACAGACTATAAACAGAGAACAGGTTGTAGAGGAAAGACTGAGATTTTCCCTATGTTCAAATCCATTCCTGGTTTTGGCTTAAAAAATCTGTCAGGTAATCTGTCAGGTAATCTGTCAGACCCTGGGAGCCAGGAATAAACCTATTCACAACAATGGAGTTGGGTCTTGCATAATTTTCCACTTGCTCTTTCTTCTACCATATTGGCAGGATACCAGTTTACCTGATATAGGAGAATGAGCTCTAATGTGGAATGCATACATTTATGTGGACTTGTACTATAGTCACATGTTCATTTGGATGCCTAATAATGCCCAATACAGAGCACCATACTGTGGCACACACACACACACACACACACACACACACACACACACACACACACACACACACTTATGTTATTTTTTATCTTTTAAATTTTTTAATAATCTGCTATCTATCTATCTTCTTTTTAATCTCTCTCTCTCTCTCTCTCTCTCTCTCAAATATATATATATATATATATATATATATATATATATGTCTATTACATTATCTATCTATCACCATTATTATCGTTTTGTGTATAGATTTATGTATTAAATCCATCTATCTATTCTCTATATATGGTCTATCTATCTATCTATCTATCTATCTATCTATCTATCTCCTATCTATGTATGTATGTATCTATCTATCTATCTATCTATCTATCTATCTATCTATCTATCTATCTCCTATCTATCTATCTATCTATCTATCTATCTATCTATCTATCTATCTATCTATCTATCTATCCCCTATCTATCTGTGTATCTATATCTCTGCCTCCTGTGACAGTGATGATGTAGTGAGTGGCTCTATACTTGCAGCAGGGAGGACCCAGCGCTGTAGGGTGCAGGAGCCGGTGCAGGGCAGATCCTCTGGATATGGAGAGAGGGCAGACACCAGGCAGGTAATGCAGCTCTATGCAGGACCAGGGCATGCTGGGCAGGGTATTCCATGGCTATATAACCTATATATCCAGAGAGAATATCAGGAATAGAGGTGAAAGTGGAAAGACTGAGCAATGGGGGCAATGGAGAGGGAGGGGGCAGACAGCATAATGCAAACTGCAAAAGAAAGAACTGGGATACAATGGAAGAGGAAAAGAAGGCAAAGGAGGAATAGAATGAGAGGAGAAAAAGGAAAATTAAAGAGGGAGCCGATAGCTAATAAATAAAGATAGAGTAGAGAGCTAGGGGAATGATAAGACACATTATCTAATATATATATATATATATATATATATATATATATATATATATATATATATATATATATATATAGCGAGGAAACTGATAAAATGAAAATAAGAAAGCATGTAGTAAGGATGAGAGTGGCGGCAGTGCCGGGAGGGCAGGGCTGCTGGTGCCGGCTCCATGTCTGTGTATGGGCAGCGCTGCCCCATGTACCCCGTATCTCTGGGCTCAGTCCTATATATGCTGTATATACTATATCCATAGACAGCGGGTGTACGTACAGGGGGTGGCAGCCGGCTTACCGATCACCTATCGCCTATGTATCCCGGCGTTACCGGTCCTGTACAGCGAGCCGGCTCCGCCATGTCTCCGCGATGCTGAGCTGTGCAGGGATCGACTATATACTATATACTATGTAGTATATACACTGGGCTGCCGGGGCATTACACCATGCAGAGAGATCGCTGTATAACCTGGCTTGTCATGTCACTCATTGTATATCATATAGTATCAGCATTTATATAGACATCTGTTTTCTTCTCTCTCTATTATTATAACGGTTATTATATTCCACGCGTTATATGTTACCGCAACCTCGCTGCTAAAGACTATGGGTGCGAAACCAAAAAGTTTATATATATACTTTTATCTCTCTATTATCTATCTATCTATCTATCTATCTATCTATCTATCTATCTTCAATCTATGTATCTATCTATCTATGTATCTATCTATCTATTATCTATCTATCTATCTATCTATCTATCTATCTTCAATCTATGTATCTATCTATCTATCTATTATCTATCTATCTATCTATCTATCTATCCATCTTCTATCTATCTATCTATCTATCTATCTATCTATCTTCTATCTATCTATCTATCTATCTATTATCTATCTATCTATCTATCTATCTATCTATCTATTATCTATCTATCTCCTATCTATCTATCTATCTATCTATCTATTATCTATCTATCTATCTATCTATCTATCTATCTATCTATCTATCCATCTTCTATCTATCTATCTTCTATCTATTTATCTATCTATCTATCTATCTATCTATCTATCTATCTATCTATCTCCTATCTATCTATCTATCTATCTATCTATCTATCTATCTTCTATCTATCTATCTATCTATCCATCCATGTCACATGTATCCTTCCACTGCCTCAGTCTATAAGTCCAGCTATCTCCCTCACACAGTATATCCAAAGCACATGCATTAGAAATTATATTAAATCCAGCCATATGAATAAGAAACTTCTTGTTTTAACCTTTTTTTCCTCAAATGAACAAAATCCCCTTTTGTAGTTTACAGGGAAATAACGCTTCATAAAGCTCCATCTCAGGCATTCTTCATCAGCTCGTGTGCATTTTTAAAGGGGGTGACTGTAAGTTTGCCTGGGAAACACAAGTTCTGAAATATTTCCAGAATACAAATAATATTTAACAACGCACTTAAAGGAAATGAAAATACAGTCACGGCCCTTACAGCTAAAGTTCAGCAAGTTGGCAAGAAGACTTCCACCTTAAAACTATTCTCTAAGACCTTAACAGCATACAAAGGACCATAATTCATAAAATATGCTGCACCTATTCATTTACTATGAAGTTAAACAGAGTTTAATGGTCCCAGTGAAATAACAATACAATAATAGCATGCACTCCAGTTCTGGAGCATATGAAGGATACATGCTGAAAATGTGTGTGTGTGTGTGTACAGTATACATATATATTAGTGGCATAGACTTGACTATATTGGTGTTATACACATACATATATATATATATATATATATATATATATATATATATATATATATAATGTATTTTATTTATAAAATAATCATAATCGTCATCTATATTTATTATATATAACAATAATTCTATTGCAGAAAATTGGAATGCCTTTCATCAGAAAATTTAATGAATGACAGTTACCCAATAACCTCATTTCTTTTAAAGCCATTACACATTCATTCTTATATCTATATGTGCAGTTACTAACTCCCCAACTACTTAAAAATGAGTAGATAACTAAATATGTACAGTTACCTACACATTATGCATATGTATCTATCTATCTCCTATCTATCTATCTATCTATCTATCTATCTATCTATCATCTATCTATCTATCTATCTATCTATCTATATATTTATCTATTATCTATCTATCTATTAATCTTCTATCTATCTATCTATCTATCTATTATCTATCATCTATCTATCTATCTATCATCTATCTATCTATCTATCTATCTATCTATATATTTATCTATTATCTATCTATCTATTAATCTTCTATCTATCTATCTATCTATCTATCTATCTATCTATTATCTATCATCTATCTATCTATCTATCTATCTATCAAATCAATCAAATCAAATCAAATCAGCTTTATTGGCAGGTCTAAATAACATATTAGCATTGCCAAAGCAAACAGGAGATATTTGGGGGATGGGTGGGGAAGATGGGTAGGGATGGGGGGTAGGGACAGAAGTCTGTGGTATATCGTAGGTGGCGGGATGGGGGGGATACCGGGGTCAGGTAGTTGGAGTCCATGATGTATCACACTCTTCTCAGTTTATGGCAGGCAGTGACGTATTGTGCCGCTATAGTCGCTGTGGTCTCTTCTTCCCCCAGAAGGATGGGTAGTTTCTCATCCTCCTCCATGCTTGAGAAAGGCCTCGGGATGAGACAGAAACGTTGCAGTATGTAATCTCTTTTGATATGGAATAAACACTTAGATTTTTTCACCGAAGGAGTGCAGCGGAACTCTGTTTATTATCTATCTATCTATCTATCTAGTATCTATCTATCTATCTATCTATCTATCTATCTATCTATCTATCTATCCATTATCTATCTATCTATCTATCTATCTATCTATTTATCTATCTACTATCTATCTATCTATCTATCTATCTATCTATCTATCTATCTATCTATTTATCTAATTCCAAGAAAGAGAAGACGTGAATCCAATCACCTTTGCGGGCACTCCACCAGCTAAACTGTGAGTGCACTCCATTGTGAAGTCTATCTATCTATCTATCTATCTATCTATCTATCTATCTATCTAGTATCTATCCATTATCTATCTATCTATCTATTTATTTATCTATCTATCTACTATCTATCTATCTATCTATCTATCTATCTATCTATCTATGTATCTATTTATCTAATTCCAAGAAAGAGAAGACGTGAATCCAATCACCTTTGCGGGCACTCCACCAGCTTAACTGTGAGTGCACTCCATTGTGAAGTCTATCTATCTATCTATCTATCTATCTATCTATCTATCTATCTATCTGTCTCCCCCTCTTTTCCTCCCCTTCTCTCTCTCTCTCTCTCTATACACACACACACACACACACACACACACGACCCTTGTCAGAAATTAAGAAATGATCACACTTAGAAGATGGTCAGCTAACTTTTTGTAGCAAATACAAATTTGACACAAAATAATAATTGTTTAATATCTAAACATTTTGGCTTAATGACCTATACCTCAAACATTCAAACGTAAACAATTGTAATTAATGTTGTATGCTTTTTCATAGCAGGAAAAACATTAAGAAATCTCCAAATAGTTTTAAAGTCTAAAAATGCAGTCTGGGGCTCTGTTTCCACTTCGTAATAATATCGGTAAAAGGTGTCCATCTCTCTAAATAGATGTCCGCTAACAATGGTCATGATCATTATTGGAGGTCGTCTATGTTATGAGATGGCTGCCTTTGCCGATATTATTAAGAAGTGGGAACATAGCCTATAGGTACAAGGAAAACCTTATGGACCAGATAATTGAATGCAAAGAGGCCCCAACAAAAGAGTTGCAAGCTGAATTTTTTTTTTAAAAGATTATGAAGCTCCCTCAAGAAGGAAATCCAAGAAAGAATGTGGTAAAAGATGTTGGTTGTTCCCAGTCAGCTAATGTGTAAAATTTGGTGGGTCTATAGGTACAAGGGAAAACTTACAGACCAGAACATTGGACTAATTGAATGCAAAGGAGCCCCCTTACAAAAGAGTTGCCAGCTGAAAAAATTAAAAAGATTATGAAACTTCCTCAAGATGGAAATCCAAGAAAGAATTTGGCAAAATATGTTGGTTGTTCCAAGTCAGATAATGGGTAAAATTTGGTGCCAGTATAAACAAATTGCGAAGGTTATTAAACAAAAATATACAGGTAGGCCTCGGATGATGTCAAACCTGTGGCACAGAAAACTAAAAATAAATAGAAAATTCACAGCTAAACAGATGAAAAACAAATAGTTGAGTCTGATGGAGTGGTTGTGGCAACACTGTCAGAAATTGAATGAATGAAATTAGACTTCCACAAAGAAACACTAACTAATCAGAAACAAACGGGCCTATAGTGGCTTAGGGATTCTCTCACAGATCACAAGAAAAGGAGTTGCATCCCCTTTGTTGAAGTAAGCAGAAGCAACTGGTGCACTGCTGTTCCATTGAACTCTATGGTCCTTGCAAAGTTAGCCAATGGCTACCCCATAAAGTTCAATAGATAAGCAGTGAATATGTCTGACTGCCACTCCAGGAAGACATGTGACCCATGTTCTTCTAAATAGCCAGGATCCCACTGATTAGACACTACCTATCATGTGGATATGTGCTGTTCATGGGAAAGCCCCCTTTAGAAAAACATTATTTTGTGTCATATCTGTAATCTTATACCAACCATAAAAGGACCCCTATATTATATGGTCATAAGTATATATATAATATATATGCAAATTGGAAATACAAGGTTACGGTAGACAAAGTCAGTCCCAAAGTCATCCACCAACTCACCCTGGCACGCATTTTGCGCCTATACTTTGCCCTTAAACACTTATTTATGTACACTCTGGGTAATCTTGGCATAAAGTATACCTTTTTATATGTGGGGTGTACTAATGGAGGGTTGTTAACTTGTTGAAGAGACTGACTTTGTCTACCATTACCTTGTATCCCCTATTTGTGTTTATTATATGGAACATATGTTAGTGCTATCCAGTCAGTGCCCGGTATCTATCTATCTATCTATCTATCTATCTATCTATCTATCTATCTTTTAAACTTTTAGTGTATGAAGAACATGTCTTTTATTCATATTTAACCACCTACTAATGATTCTATATGATTAAATTCTTAGTTCTGTAATATCTATAATCTTGTAAACAAGTAAAAAGTTTGATGATTCTATAATTCTTGTCAGGAATAGTGCCTATATTATTACACACACACACATGCATGCACTATGGACAGTGTAGATGGTTGCACACACCCTTACACATCTATCTGTGTCTCTATATGTCAAGGAACGATTGCGCATCCCTTAGGGGAATGTATTAAAATCAAATTTAATAATGTCAGAACATCAAAGCATGGAAAGGTTGCACTAAACTATTGCCCCTATACGGAAACCATAAAAAAACAAGAACATACCTAATAAACCTGGATAGACCTTTTGTCTGGGTTAAATTTCATGTGCTTGATGAAAGAACCTTGATATCACTGTATTACTAACAATTATTATTATAATTTCAAACAAGCTGATGTTTTCCATTACTAAGGGCTTCATCTTTGAAGTTACACCTCATAATTTCCTAAATTAAATAAATCATTTTAACTTTACACTAGGAGCCTTTTAATGGCAAAGAAGGAATATCATTATCTCATTGAAAGCCAATTGTGGTGGCTCCAGTTTGGCTGTAGCTGGGGGCAAAGTGCTGCACCATAACAGGCCTGCTTTATTAGCTTCCCATAACTCTTGACAGAGTTTTTTTTTTATATATATATATTTTCTTTGATTTCCTCTTGTTTTAAAGCTGTCCCAACCTTTAATTAGGACCTAATATGAAAAGCATTATTTTTTAATGCTGTGTAATTTAGCAAAGGCAGCAGGCCAAGTTAACAATGCTTTATTAGTCCTGGGTGTTTTGCTGAAGGAAAGAATGCCGGTTCTGCCCCATTTTCATGGCTTGTTGCACTAATTAATATAGTGTCTCAGACTTCGAGGGCTGTCACTTGGATAGAAGCTTTAAAAGTGAAAGACTTTTTAGAAGTTCAGCTCATGCCGATGCTGTTTAACTTTCTTCTGTTTGATTCCTGCTGTTCTGATCAATGGAAGCACATAAATATCCCCTCTCACACACCTCTTATTCCTCTGCCCGTCTTATTGCAGCACCTCAGAAGACCAAACACCATGACACAGCACTATGGAGCATGCTCTGAACACCTAGCAGTTATTTTGTAAAAAACCCAATTAAATACATTTACAGGGGGGGGGACCACAATGATTCCCCGTTGTTTTATTGTGCAGTATTGTATTGTGCATCTGGGAGGGATGGGGTTAACTGCAGCAGGGTTAGTTGAACTGCGCTTTTGTAATACGTACCAGATTTTACTACATTACATTGAGTACATGGCAGTAAAAATATATATTATCATATGTTTCATATAGGAACCAAAGAAACGTACATTATTTAGGAGTAGGTTACAACTGCTGGAAAGATGTTACATTTTAATAATCGGTACCACGCGTGTAAGCAGGCGGAGGCAAGAAAGGGGTGAAAGATTTATGCAAAAATTAAACGGAGAAAAGAAAGCTGAAAAAAAGGAGAGAAACTGTAGACATCTTCTGTTATTGTTGATGTCACTTGTATTTGAATTACATATATTTATAAGTACTGTGCATACATGGTATATGTTCCAATATATGGTAGTTAATTCAAAATAGGTTTTATTAGTTTTATTTAAATATTTAAAAAAATTGGTCCATAATGTAAAACAAAATAATGATGATGATAATAATAATAATAATAATAATAAAAAAATAACAATAATGATGGTAATTTTTGTTGTTGTTGTTATTAATCAACAACAACAACAAAAATTACCATCATTATTGTTATCATCATATTCAGTACTGAGGGACATTTGTTCTATGTCTTGGCTCTCTAGAAAAAAGCAATAGAAAGTTAGTAATGAAGATGTTAAAGGGGAACTCCGAATAAGAAAAACTTGTTTTCTATTATAAAAGTTATATATATATGTGTCTATACAATGTATTACCGTATCTGTGCGGTTCTGCCACACTGGTAGCTGATAGAAATCCAGGAAGTGAAAAAAATGGCCTCTGTGCCAATCCACATTGTCTCCTGCTCCCATTGCTCTCCCTCCTTAGGAGACAAATCTTCCATGCCTCTGTCTCACATTGTGTGTGTTTGATGAGATCAGGCTGATGATGCCGACAGGGGGCAGGGCAGGGCGGGATGTCCCAGGAGGCTTGGCTGGATCCCCCAATTCCCTGAGTGATTCACCATCTCTCACCAGCCAGAAGCAGGTGTTTCACTGATTTCTCTAATTGTGCAGAAGTGTGCAGTGAAATTAGGGCTGTGTTCACACATGTTCGAGTGTCATTGCGGTACTGCAGCGTATTCACAAAGATGCAGTAACACAAGTAAATGATGCTAAATGGCAGAGAGGATCAGAGCCTTATTGTGGGGCTCAACTTCAAAGATTACAGATGCTTGATCATAATATGTGCGGGGAAATGAAAAGAAATGTATTTTTTAAAAGTTCTTTACTTTATTCCAATATCAACGTTACAGGTAGAGAATACAGTATGCTGTGTGGTGTTACAGGTAGAGAATACAGTGTGCTGTGTAGTGTTACAGGTAGAGAATACAGCGTGCTGTGTGGTGTTACAGGTAGTAACAGTGCTGTGTGGTGTTACAGTTAGAGAATACAGCGTGCTGTGTGGTGTTACAGGTAGAGAATACAGCGTGCTGTGTGGTGTTACAGGTAAAGAATACAGCGTGCTGTGTGGTATTACAGGTAGAGAATACAGCGTGCACTGTGGTGTTACAGGTAGATAATACAGTGTGCTGTGTGGTGTTACAGGTAGAGAATACAGTGTGCTGTGTCGTGTTACAGGTAGAGAATACAGTGTGCTGTGTGGTGTTACAGGTAGAGAATGCAGCGTGCTGTGTGGTGTTACAGGTAGAGAATACAGTGTGCTGTGTGGTGTTGCAGGTAGAGAATACAGTGTGCTGTGTGGTGTTACAGGTAGAGAATACAGTGTGCTGTGTGGTGTTACAGGTAGAGAATACAGCGTGCTGTGTGATGTTACAGGTAGAGAATACAGTGTGCTGTGTTGTGTTACAGGTAGAGAATACAGTGTGCTGTGTGGTGTTACAGGTAGAGAATCCAGTGCTGTGTGGTGTTACAGGTAGAGAATACAGTGTGCTGTGTGGTGTTACAGATAGAGAATACAGCATGCTGTGTGGTGTTACAGGTAGAGAATACAGTATGCTGTGTGGTGTTACAGGCAGAGAATACAGCGTGCTGTGTGGTGTTACAGGTACAGAATACAGTGTGCTGTGTGGTGTTACAGGTAGTGAATACAGCGTGCTGTGTGGTGTTACAGGTAGAGAATACAGCGTGCTGTGTGGTGTTACAGGTAGAGAATACGGCGTGCTGTGTGGTGTTACAGGTAGAGAATCCAGTGTGCTGTGTGGTGTTACAGGCAGAGAATACAGCGTGCTGTGTGATGTTACAGGTAGAGAATACAGTATGCTGTGTGGTGTTACAGGTAGAGAATACAGCGTGCTGTGTGGTGTTACAGGTAGAGAATACAGTGTGCTGTGTGGTGTTACAGGTAGAGAATACAGCATGCTGTGTGGTGTTACAGGCAGAGAATACAGCATGCTGTGTGGTGTTACAGGTAGAGAATACAGTGTGCTGTGTGGTTTTACAGGTAGAGAATACAGTGTGCTGTGTGGTGTTACAGGTAGAGAATACAGCGTGCTGTGTGGTTTAACAGGTAGAGAATACAGCGTGCTGTGTGGTGTTACAGGCAGAGAATACAGCGTGCTGTGTGGTTTTACAGGTAGAGAATACAGTATGCTTTGTGGTGTTACAGGTAGAGAATACAGCGTGCTGTGTGGTGTTACAGGTAGATAATGCAGCATGCTGTGTGGTGTTACAGGCAGAGAATACAGCGTGCTGTGTGGTGTTACAGGTAGAGAATACAGTGTGCTGTGTGGTGTTACAGGTAGAGAATACAGTGTGCTGTGTGGTGTTACAGGTAGAGAATACAGCGTGCTGTGTGGTGTAACAGGTAGAGAATAGAGCATGCTGTGTGGTGTTACAGGTAGAGAATACAGCGTGCTGTGTGGTGTAACAGGTAGAGAATGGAGCGTGCTGTGTGGTGTTACAGGTAGAGAATACAGTGTGCTGTTTGGTGTTACAGTCAGAGAATACAGCATGCTGTGTGGTGTTACAGGTAGAGAATACAGCGTGCTGTGTGGTGTAACAGGTAGAGAATAGAGCGTGCTGTGTGGTGTTACAGGTAGTACCAATGTGTTGTGTGGGTGGGACCACAATGAAATCATAAATTACTGCAAATAATTCAGTAACAATGAAACCGCAAAGTGTGAACACAGCCTAGATGTTCTGCAACAGATTTGGGCGAATAGGCAGGGTGGGGGACTGTGATGAACAGCTGAGGGAAAGCATTGCATTCTGGAACCTGTAGTACTGTTTACAACTAATAAACTAGGAAGTGCAGAACCACAAAACAGAACAACCCCCCCAAAAACAAATAGATTTTTGGTAGTTTCAGAAATGGAATAGATAGGTAAGTAATGCTATATGCTTCTGCAGAAGTTTCATTTTTTTAACCTCTACCTGGAGTTCCCCTTTAATTTTGTATATAAGAAAGAATGTTAAATGGGTAGATCTCATAAAACTGATAGCTTAAGGCACGGTTACACAAAGCAATTATCGGCCATAATCGGCCGATAATCCCTTTGTTTAATAGAAGACAACCATCAGGCGACATGCACGATGTCGGCTGATCGTTGTCATTTAACATGTTGAAACACGACGATCTAGATAGCAGCGATCTGTTGTCGCTCCGTGCAACAGGAGCGGAGGCAGCAGACTGCCGCTATCTTCTATGGGCTTCCTAGATGATCTAGCAATCACCTCGGCGCCCCCCGCCTCTTACCCGCTTGCTGTTGGTACGTCTAATAGCGCCAGCAGCAAGCAGGGAACGAGAAGCAAGCTCCTCTGAATTGCCCTGTGTAATAAGGGCTTTATCCTCTAAATAGGCCATCAATGTTAGGTTGTTCAGTGAGGACCAAACTATAAGGGAGGTGTCTACATAAGTGTGCAGTGTAGAGCTTACTATATTACATTATATGATGAGAAGGAGGTCTTTTATTCCTAGTTTCCAATGAAAAAGGAACGTTAAAAGCCTTATTAGTCAGCTCGACCTGTGCTGCAAGCAAGCGCCGATCCGCCAAATCGGTTCTGTTATCAAACCTATTGGTAGAAACCACTGCCACTGGTGGGTTTGGCCATCAGTATAAGATATATGGTTCCCTCCCAACTCTCCACTAACCTTTTTGAGAAGGGTTCATCATGCTGGATTTTTCTCCGCTTGGCCCTTTTGTCTTCAGAGGGATTAGCCAGCACCAGAGCAGTCTCCTTCATGAGTGGCGGAGGAGCAAGGAAGGTAAGTATAGGATTTTCTTCTATTTTATAGCAGTGTTAGTCTAAAAAGTAACCCATTGAATGCACCTCTAATGGTCCCCAAGGTTTTGCACGCACAAGTGTTCCTGTCTTTTCTTTTTTTTGAGGGGTAAGCTGCTCTCCCAAGCCCTCCTTATGGCTTATCTCTCCCAAAACAAAGGGGACAGGTGATGATTTTCCATTAAGCCAAACCCCCTATCTCTACCTACATCATCTGTTGGCTGTCATTCTGGTGAACTCCATATACCTTAGATTGACAGAAGTATAAGGTGTTTGGGGACCTTAAAGGGGTAGTCCACCCAAAAAATTTTTCTTTCAAATCAACTGCTGCCATGAAGTGACAGAGATTTGTAATTTACTTCTATTAAAAAATCTCAAGCCTTCCAGTACTTATCAGCTGCTGTATGCCCAACAGGAAGTTGTATTATTTCCAGTATGGAGAGCAGGAGGGGTTTTCTATGGGGATTTGCTCCTGCTTTGGACAGTTCCTGACATGGACAGAGGAGGCAACAGAGAGCACTGGGTCAGACAGGAAAGAAAACACTACTTCCTGCTGGACATACAGCAGCTAATAAGTACTGGAAGACTTAAGATTTTTTAATAGAAGTGAATTACAAATCTCTGGCACTTTATGGCACCAGTTGATTTGAAAGAAAATTTTTTTGGGTGGACTACCCCTTTAAGGGTCCATTTACACAGACAGATTATCTGACAGATCATCTGCCAAAGATTTGAAGCCAAAGCCACGAATGGATTTAAAAACGGGAAAAATCTTCCTTTATAACCTGATCTCTGTTTATAGTCTGTTTCTGGCTTTGGCTTCAAATCTTTGGCAGATAATCTGTCAGATAGTCTTTGTGTGTAAATGGACCCTTATGCTGGGTTTACACGGAGCGATTATCGGGCGAATTTTCGCGATAACAATCGAATTCAAGCGATAATCGTACGTGTAAACGCGGCGAACGATCGAAAAATCGTTCATTTTGATCTTTTAACAGGTTCTTAAATCGTTGTTCGTCCTTCGCAAAAAATTCGCCGATCGTTCCGTGTAAACAGTCGTTCACTGATTTTCCCTATGTGTGAGATAGGCTTAAGCGATCACAAAACGATCGCAATACGAATTTTCTGTACGATATATCGTACAGTCTAAACGCTGATCGTTATAAAAAAAAAAAATCGTTACTTCAAAATCGTTAATCGTACGATCGGGCGAATTATCGCTCCGTGTAAACCCAGCATTACTTTTATCAATTGTTGGCTGTACATCCTGTATAACACTGGTTTCTGTGTAAACCCTTTTTTGAACATGGCTGTTGGGTGTGGCTTTCTCTTAGCACTCATGGCTGTCATCTGCTAACAGAGATTCTACTAGGGTCAGCATTGAGCAACAGACAACTGGTGAGCTGTGCGTAATGTGTTCAGTATAAATGATGCATATGCAGCATGTGTCCAGTTTGTTACAGGCCTTTGTGTGGCATGTCCAGTTTGTTACAGGCCTTTGTGTGGCATGTCCAGTTTGTTACAGGCCTTTGTGTGGCATGTCCAGTTTGTTACAGGCCTTTGTGTGGCATTTCCAGTTTGTTACAGGCCTTTGTGTGGCATGTCCAGTTTAAACATGTCCAGTTTGCATATGGAGAGCCCACATATGCCTCTTCCATAGGTGATCACTACAGTCACCGTCCGTTGCATGTGGTTCAAGTATTCCCTATTACATAGCTTGATGCATTGTGTAAGCGAGCGCCAATCTGCTAGAACAGCGCTCGCTTATTAAGTCTGATACACGTCTCGATAATCATGCAGCAAGGGCTGCACGAACATTGTTAGTGATGTCCGTGCAGCTCTTGCCGTTAAGTGTAAAATAATAAACTGTAAACATACCTGTCCATGCTCTCCGGTGTTCGTCTTGCTTTGGTCTGCAGCAACCGATGGAAGTTCTGAGCCAGTCTCTGAAGTAACAGGCTGCTCAGCCAATCACTGGCAGCGGCACTGTCCTGTATCGGCCAGTGTGGCCCGTTACTTCAAAGACTGGCTATGAACTTTCAGTGTTGGCTGCGGACAGTAAGCAGAAGTGAGATGTTCATGGACAGGTATGTATAAAGTTCATTTCATTTTTTCTACATAGTCATCAGCTATTGGCTGTACATTGCTGTTAGAGGCTGGGTTTGCATCCTTTTCAGTTTTTTGTCAGAAACTGACTACAACTCATGCCAAAAAGGCTTCAGTAATCATTAGGCTTTTCTTCCTTTTTTTTAGTTAAAAACCTGTTATCGGAAAGGCCGAACTGGAGAACGCTGCAAAATGCGTTCCCCCATTCGGGCTGTCCAGCTGTCCCATTTAAATCAATGGGATCAGTTCAAAGTTGCATTTTCCTCCGCTACAGTAGAAAAATGCTGTATTGCCTTATCCATGTAATCCCAGCCTTACACGTAGCAATGCACAGTCGGCGACCAATGATTTTTCAGGAGGTTGAGAAACAACGATCAGCCGATGATCGTTTCTTTGGCCAAGTGTTGTCTTTATTACACAAAGCAATAATCTGCTTTAATCCGTTTAATAGGGCCTTAAGGCTAGGCCTAAAGGTTAGTTGTGAGACAAGGATCGTGCAGCTTTGCACCTAATGTTAGTGAGTGGTGTTACATTGCAACTGAGACTTTGCCACCATAGACCTCAGTGCAAGTTATCCCCGACTGCCACTCGCTTGCAACTTGTTTGTAATGTGGCTTTCTTTGTTAACAGCCAACTCACAACTAAAATTAAAGGGAACCTGTCACCCCCCGTGCCGGGGTGACAGGCTCCCGACCCCCAGCTACAGCCCCCTATACTCACCTGATCCCGCCGGGTCCCGCTTCTGGATCCGGTCGGGTCACGGAGATCTCAGCCCCTGAAGCCCGGTGCGCACGCTGAGAGATTAGTGCAACGCTCATAGAGAATGACGGAGCGCTGGACTCTCCTGTCATTCTCTATGACCCGACCGGCTCAGGAAGCGCGACCCGGCGGGATCATGTGAGTATAGGGGGCTGTAGCGGGGTCGGGAGCCTGTCACCCCGGCACGGGGAGTGACAGGTTCCCTTTAAGTGGATGAGACTTTCTGTTGCATTACCAAAGTTATTGTGTAACCCCAGCCTAAATCTTACACCTAATGATGCCTGCCTTCACTTATGCAATGTGTTTAAGAGCTTTAGTCCAATAGTCTCCCTTTATGTTGTATTCATAAATTCTAAGTAGGGAATATCCATCAACCTGAAAGAATTGGATTGTTATTGACTGTGTTGATAAACACTTTGTAAATATGTAAAACATTGACATATTTAATGGGAATAAAATGAGAAACAAATCAGCATGTATTCATTGGTAAAGCATGAAGCACTCTAAGACAAGACAGTTATACAACTGAATTAACATGATCCAGCTTTTTCTCATAAATGATGCAGTAATCTCGTGGAACAACCAGAACAAGTTGTGCTTATGATTGTACAGTGTTGAGTTATTCTCAGACATTTGGTTGTGATCAGCCTCTAGTTCTGTTTTTACTTTTTTTTTCTTAGTAAAGTTTTGGAATATATTTCATTCAGTGGAATAAATATAAAGCACTGTAATGTCGTATATCTTTACTGCTATTTTGTTGCCTCCAAGGATAGCTATACTTTTATTACATCTAACCTATGACCAACTAATTTTCCCTTTTAAATATGACTCTGGGAATGTTAATCACATAATAATGCTACATATAACCTATGGCCAGGATAAAATGTAGTTTTTTTCATGGTTTACTTCTCATAGATAAGACAAATCTTCATTGTCTTGACAGAACAGATTATTTTTTAAGGTTTCATAATGTGTACCTAGAGAGCCACACACACAGCATAATTAGACTCATATTACCAATATTACCCAATAGGTGAACATTGTTTTACCTTAAAGGGAACCTGTCACCCCCCGTACCGGGGTGACAGGCTCCCGACCCCCCGTTAGAGACCCCTATACTTACCTCATCCCGCCGGGTCCCGCTTCTGGATTCGGTCGGGTCCCGGAGATCTCAGCCGCTGCAGCCCGGCGCGCGCGCTGAGAGATGAGTCCAACACCCATAGAGAATGACAGGAGAGTCCAGCGCTCCGTCATTCTCTATGGGTGTTGGACTCATCTCTCAGCGCGCGCGCCGGGCTGCAGCGGCTCAGATCTCCGGGACCCGACCGAATCCAGAAGCGGGACCCGGCGGGATGAGGTAAGTATAGGGGTCTCTAACGGGGGGTCGGGAGCCTGTCACCCCGGCACGGGGGGTGACAGGTTCCCTTTAAATGATCCTAAAATAGATTTAAAAGAATGGAATCTTGGAAGCAAGAATAAGTTTCCTTTTAGATGGCCTAATATAGGGCCATCTATAGAAGCAAACAAGCACCGATCAGCAATATCAGTGCTAGTTTGCAGTGTCTTTACACGGCACAATTAATCGAGCGGTTGGACTGCACTAATGATCCCTGTATGGTTTATGCAGGCATTTAAATATATTGCAGGGAGATGCGTGTAATGAGCGGACAAACACGAAGAGAAGAATCCCCAAGGAGTGCTGACATCCCTCCACCGAGGAGCAAAGTCTAAGGAATTCTTCCATTGCTCAATTCCAGTGCTCACTGCAAGTCCAGTTGGACTTCGATGCAGGAGCACCCCAGGTCACAACCCTCAAGGAAGGACCTCGGTGACCACTGACTGAAGAACTGCAGGAATGCTAAAGTCCGGAAATAGATGCTCTTCCTCTGGTAGAAGTGTGGGATGCACATTAGGAGATAGTTCAGAACTGGGTTTGAGCAAGAAAGGAATGGAGAACCAGATAACTAAAGATCACTTGAGTACAGACATGGTTGTTAAGAATAGAGATGAGCGAACCTCGAGCATGCTCGAGTCCATCCGAACCCGAACTTTCGGCATTTGATTAGCAGTGGCTGCTGAAGTTGGATAAAGTCCTAATGCTATGTGGAAAACATGGATATAGTCATTGGCTGTATCCATGTTTTCCAGACAACCTTAGAGCTTTATCCAAGTTCAGCAGCCGCCACTTATCGAATGCCGATAATTCGGGTTCGGATGGACTCGAACCCGAACCTGGTTCGCTCATCTCTAGTTAAGAATCAACACCAACTACTGAGCAAAGGGGGAAGGAAGTGGAGACTATATCTTCCCTCTGACTACTGCCACTAATTTGTTACTGAATAAAATCCACTTAAGTTATACCTACCCTTCACAGTGCCTCTGCAACAAAGCGCCCCTTCTGATGGCCCACTAGCCTTCTATATCACCTGCTCTTGTGAAGTCATGACCCAGCTCAGAAATGCCAACTCAGTGACTGAGATGGGACACCTTTGTGCGTAGTTTCTGTCTGGTTATGACGAGACAAGGGTGTCAGTGAGCTGTGTACCAGAACCCATGGGCCACTGCTGTTCTGTATGTATTTATTTAGGTTGGCACTGAAGTTAGCTATATATTGGGTAGTTTTTAGATGTAAAAGTGTCTTACTGCATTTTGACCACTCTGTATTTCTTTTTAATGCAAAGCACAGCTAAAAAGTATATTAAAAAGGGTTAAAATTGAATGTGCCTAAGCACGTCTTCTTCCTGCCTGCCACCAGCTTTGGCTAACTGGCTTATCCCTGTTGAGTGTACCTCATAGATTTTTATTGTTCAATGGCCAGTTTCACTGTCTCCCCAGGTTCTCTCCACCAATCAGCTAGGTCCCAACAGTTTATATGTAGTGGTGGAGAAGCCATGTGCAGGGAGTCTGGAGTCTTAAGTCAGTGTTAGTGAGATAAAGTATAAGTTGGTTACTGCTAAGAGACTTTCCTAGGCACCACACCAAGTCAGAGAGTGTATTCAGATCCTCTTCCTGCAAAGTAGCCATGCTGGTATAGTAAACCTCTAATGAGGCTACCAAGGGGGGCTTTCTTTTCTTCTCATCAAACTCTGCAAGGAGCTTAGATTAGTCAGCAGTCTAAAAAGAACAACTAAAGCCGACTTACTTTGCTGCAACTTGCTAGAACCCCAAGGGGAACCCCAATGGCAAGCTTACCCTTAAGTGGGGCCTGTGCTTTTTAGATCATGTCACTTAATGCACTCGACCAGCATTAGGCAGAGCATCGTAGCTGTGAATACAGGTACTTGTTCTCAAGTATATCACCACTGACTCTAAAGAGGCTATACCTAAAACTTTCAGAGCTATATTTCCAGTAATCCTGCTAAAAGCAGTGGCCTCAGGGTTAACTGGATATTGCCAGCCAAATCTCAAGCTAGCGTGATATTTTTGCACCTTACACCGTACAAGGACTCTATATAATGTGTACTGCACCTCTAAGGAAAAACTTTAAGGTTACAAACACACTTGGCGGGTCTGCAGCGAGTCTCCATGCTGCGTTTTTGCAGCGAGACTCGCTGCAGATCCCGGCCCTATACTTTTAATGGCAGACAGACACGCAGCAGGGATGTACATCCCTGCTGCGAGTTTGTCTGCAGCCCACCCCATTAACCCCCCGGCCGCCGGAGCTGATACTTCACCTGATCCCGGCTCCGGTGGTTCCCGATGTCTTCAGCAAGCCGGAGCGGGGACCAGGTGAAGTATATGCTCCAGCCAGCCGCCCGCAGCCCCGGCCGCCTGATCGCCCCCCCGCAGCCCCGGCCGCCCGTTTGCCCCCCGCAGCCCCGGCCGCCCGATCGCCCCCCCCCCCCCGCAGCACCGATCGCACGCCCCCCCGCAGCACCAATCGCACGCCCCCCCGATCGAGCGGCCGGGGCTGCAGGGGGGCGTGTAAGCGATCGGTGCTGCGGGGGGGCGTGCGATCGTTGCTGCGGTGGGGCGTGCGATCGGTGCTGCGGGGGGGGCGATCGGGCGGCCGGGGCTGCGGGGGGGGGGCGATCGGGCGGCCGGGGCTGCGGGCGGCTGGCTGGAGCATATACTTCACCTGGTCCCCGCTCCGGCTTGCTGAAGACATTGGGAACCGCCGGAGCCGGGATCAGGTGAAGTATCAGCTCCGGCGGCCGGGGGGTTAATGGGGTGGGCTACAGACAAACTTGCAGCAGGGATGTACATCCCTGCTGCGTGTTTGTCTGCCATTAAAAGTATAGGGCCGGGATCTGCAGCGAGTCTCGCTGCAAAAACGCAGCATGGAGACTCGCTGCAGGCCCGCCAAGTGTGTTTGTAACCTAAAAAAGGTTTCAGCCTGTTTAAGTTGTCCTGGACTCTGTGGTTACTCTACACTGTACCACTACCCCTACACATTTAAGAGGGTGTGGGATCCAGGGAGGGCATATACCACTCTGAGCCCCTTGACAAGTGCCACAGCGGTTCCGCAACACCTACTCTTGCAAGTTCCACCTAGCACCCCTGAAGTATAACTTCATTATGATGTTGACACCACCCTTTGCCTTCCCTGTTTTTTTACATTTACCTGGAGTTCTCCTTGAGACTAGATTCAAATGTAACATATACGCAGTGGATTTCACGCTGTGAGTTCGCAGCAAAATCTGCTGTGGATACCTCTCCTGTCAATGTGATTACATAAAGCAGGATTGTCATCCCACTGCGAGTATGTAAGTGCCACCCCCATTAACCTCCTGCCAGGAGCTTCAGATGCGGCCGGAGCGTGGAGCGGGTAAATTATCTTCCTGGCGACAGGGGGTTAAGAGGGGCGGCACTTACATACTCGCAGCGAGATGATAATCCCGCTGCGAGTATGTTATCACATTGACACTGACAGGAGAGGTATCCGCATTGGATTTCACTGCGAACTCGCAGCGTAAAATCCGCTGCGGATACGTTGCATGTGAATCTAGCCTGAACCAATAAGTAAACCATGTCCCAATGTGTGAAGAAGAAATGCAAAATTAATGCGGCAAAAACAGCACAATATTAACAGCAAACTGGACTTAGCAGTCATGTGCTATGAAGATGACTTTAAAGAAACCACTGAATATTATGTCTATAAACTGTGCCGTGAATATGGATCACTTAGCGCTTCCATCAAGGGGACAGAAACATAAATAGAGCAAATTACTTGGTAAAACTGTTGGTTCAACATGACCAGTAAAAATACATCTTTCACCTAATGATACTCAAGGAAAGTAGAAATTACACATTTATCTTACTGACAAATGGCAGTTTAAGTACTTCATTTAGGAGTGTTTGTTTTATTGTTCGCTGAGCAATCAGAGACAAGATGGAAATATAAAATGAGGAAAGCATAGAAAGGGCTAAATTATATACCAAAGAGTGATTAGACCCAAAGACGGCAGTTGTATCAAAGGAAATTCTTCAGGAAACTAGGCTGGAGGGAAAATTTCCCCCTCAAAAGTACTTTTGTATCAATTGACACTGTTTATATCATATCTAATCTAGTGAGGCTAGGATGGTTCACACTACATTGACTGCTATGTATACTTATAAAATTGGCTTTTTATTTATTTACCTATACATAGGTTTTGCATGGGCAGATCTTTGCAACTTTAGATGTCAACAATTGTATAACTTTCTATCCATTTTCATTGTGTCAATAAATTTTTGCTTAGACCAAAAATCATATAATAAAATAATAATAATAATAATAATAATAAAATAATAATAATAATAATAATAATAATAATAATAATAATAATAATTTATTATATATATAATATAATAATCAGTGTACAAAGCTTGCCATCACTCATATTGGTCCTTGTCCCCAAAGAGGCGCACAATCTAAATTCCAAATTAACCAATCAGTATGTCTTTGGAGTGTGGAAGGAAACCAGAGTAAGCAGAGAAAACCCACACAAAGTGAGAACACACAGTACAAGCTCTGTGCAGATGTTGTCTTTGGTTAGGATTGTACCCAGGACCATAGCACTGCAGGGCTAGTTTGCTAACTGATGATGAATAAATCCCCGTCCCCAGTCCTCCTTCATGTAAAGATCTTTGGGAGGTTAGGGTAAACAAGGAGGTGTTCTAGTCTGTGGCACTTAAAAGGAACCAATCATGAGAAAATTATGCCTGCAGCTATAAATACAGTGTTATATAGCCCCCAGCACTGTTTCCAACCATATAATTGATCGCTTCCACATTACTCATATTGCCCAAAAATGTACTTCAGTAAACACGCCTCTCTGGGAGTGTCGATTGTCAGGGATGGCCCCTATGCTAATAAGAGGCAAGATTTCCAAAGATGTTTCATACCCAGCCGTGACTGCATGGCCGCTGAAGATCACCCTGATGCCTACATAAGTATAATTTACATACAATGCTGCACATTAACATACAGCACTGGAGAAGTACATTTCCGAGCCATATGAGTAATGCTGATAGTGATTACGTGTATGGTTGGAAACAGTGATGGGGCTATATAACATTGTGTTTATGGCTCCAGGCACTGTCTTCCAGTCATGGGTTCTCTTCTAGAAGCTTAGACCTACCTCCTTGACACTTGGCAGAGAAAATTTAAAGGCAATTTCTACATTTGGCAACCATAATCAGCTCCCAGAAAGGTACAGTTTGCCTTTATACCCTAACAGCTATCCTGTTTGCAGCTCTTAGCAGCAGATAGAGCTGACAGATTCACTTTAATAGGAATGTGGAAATGGGCTTATTTGGAGGATACTAAATACTATTAAGAAATTAATCTTTAAAAAAAAACAAAAACGTCACCCCTCCTCCACTTCCCTGATGCTCCTTTGTTAACGGCCTGGCTACAGAATGGAGATGGCAAGCAGTCACTGACATCACCAGCTGTGCCCGCCTGCTACATTCTCATAGACTGTGACGTTTATTGCACACAATCTACTTCTTCCCCCTTTAATGCCACTGGATAACAGCACTAGCCTCCCTGTCAAGATTACTAACCACTACCATAATGCTAAGAAAATGGATGTCAGGGCTAAAAAAAAGACAACATTTAACCAACTGATGTTAGTCGTGTACTATTCAAGATGTTTCTATGCTGCCAGTCAGTAGATGACACCATGGAATAGGACTCATGTTTGACAGTATCAAATGCTTGGCATTTCCTGTATGCTGTATTGCTGTAGTGAAAAGCAATCAAAATGTTTGCCGCTAAAAAAGCAACATTAGGCTGGGTTCACACTGCGTTTTTGCAAAAAACGGATGGAATAAAACAGTTGCATTTGTGTGCATCTGTTTTGATCCGTTTTTTCCATTGACTTTCATTGTAAAAAAAAAAAACGGATCCGTTTTTTTTGATGGACACAAAAACGTAGCTGACACTATTTTTGTGTCTGTTAAAAAAAACGGATCCTTTTTTTTACAATGGAAGTCAATGGAAAAACGGATCAAAACGGATGCACACAAATGCATCCGTTTTTTTCATCAGTTTTTCATCCGTTTTTTGCAAAAAACTGATGGAAAAAACAGATTGCAAAAATGCAGTGTGAACCTAGCCTTACATTTTTCAATTAAGATAGAAGCTCCTGAGCCTCAGTACAAAATCTGAAACTGGGTCCTTTACCTCCCATTTGCCTTTAACATGGACAGCATTGTGGCTCAGAGAATAGTACTGTTGTTTTGCAGAGCTGGGGTCCTGCCCTGGGTTTTATTTCTACCCAGGGTATCTTCAGTGTTTGCATAGGTTTCCACCAATGCTCAATAAATGAATTGTTTAGTTTGAAATGTAATATAGACCTTAGACAGACCCCCATAATATAAAACCGACCACAGACAAACCTCCCTTAATGCATTATAGAGCTCAGACAGACCCTCCATAGTGTAATATAGGCCACCATAGTGTAAAAAAGAAGGCCCCATACCCGCCCCCCAATGTAATACAGATGCCAGTATCCGACTCCAGTCCTCTCCATCCTGGGAGTGGCAGGGCCTGAAAGTTGGTTGTGGCAGGTGACTTTTCATTGCTAGCACAGTGGGGGTGCCTCTGTCCTCAGTGGAGAAGGCAGTAGAGCAGAGTAGGCCCTCTATAAGACCTCTTGTAAGAGAAGTGTTAGGGAGGGAGAGGGAGAAGCCCTTTTTCTCCTTCCACAGTTTCTACCATGAAATATGGCAGAGGAGGGGGTGAAAAAAATCTAAACTGGCTAGGTGCCCCTCGCATAAGGTTCTGCCCTAGGTACTGGACCACCAATGCCTAAAGGTAAATACAGCCCTGACGTATTTATTTACTCTATTCATGTTTATATTTAGCCTAACTACAGTAAAACTGGCATATAGCAGGTAGGTTTAATTAACAAGCGGCACTCACCAATGCATAGAATGGTCATTTATTGTAGACACAATCACCAATAAAATACTTGTGGGAGACACACAGATTACAGGGGCGTTCACCAGGCAACAGTCGTTTCACATTTCTTCTGGCCTTGTCCCACTACTCGGATTTGAGTCTCCAGGGGCAGATTAACCTTACCATAGGCCTAGGGCTGTTCACCGAGCCTGGGCCCTCACCCCATTGTAACTATGGCAGCACTAGCGTGGCGTTCATAGTATAGGATAGATGTCATAATGACCTCATTTGTGCAAAATTGCGGTAAAAAACTGTGATTTTTTGCAAATGATGGCAGAACTTTAGCCAGGAGACAATGCACCACTGAAATTATAAGTCTTTTTGGGTGGCCATGGGCCCCCCAGGAGGTCAGGGTCCTGAGCTACCACCTGACCTATTATAATCCACTACTGTGAGTCCCGCTGATCTGAGTGCATGCTCTGTACATCTGCATGCAGAGTGATGGCAGTGGATAAATGCTAGGGCTCTGGCAGGAATTGCTCTGCTATATCACTTCTATGTTAAAACTGGAATTGTGGTCATGGCTTGGAACGGTGAAGTTCTATTCAGTTAATTTATTGTTAGTTTTTTTCATTTATGTCAGTTTTCCCTAGGTACTCGTGTTTTCTCCAAAAACATACTTGTAAGGATATTTGAAAATCAGATTATCGGCTTAAAGGGAACCAATCACGCCGAAAATCCATCGTAAGATAAGGAATTTCTGGCAAGTAGTCACGGTGGGCGGATTTAGTCATGGTGGGCAGAATCAGTCACAGGTCCTGGGCGTCTGTAATGGCTGTAATCACGCCCAGAGGGGCGTGCTTGAGGTCTGCCTTCCATCCATGTAACCTGGGGGCTTGCGTTTCACATCGGCGGCGCGCTGACATCATCCGCACGCAGCGCAGACGTCTTTTGTAGCCGCTGACGTACTGCGCATGCGCGGACTCCGGAAGATGACGGCGCTGCGTGTGGATGACGTCAGCGCGCCGCCGACGTGAAAGGCAAGCCCCCAGGTTACATGGATGGAAGGCAGACCTCAAGCACGCCCCTCTGGGCGTGATTACAGCCATTACAGACGCCCAGGACCTGTGACTGATCCTGCCCACCTTGACTAAATCCGCCCACCGTGACTACTTGCCAGAAATTTACATACAGCGCGGGACTTCTTCAAAGTAAGATTACTGACTGATGGAGGGGGGCACGGAGGTTACAGGGGGATGTTTAGGAAACGTGCTGGGTGATGTGCCAGCACGTTTCCTTATCTTAAGATGGATTTTCGGCGTGATTGGTTCCCTTTAAAGGGGGACAGTAAATGAAACGAGTGATCACAATCTCTACAGAATATGCTGGTGTTATATAAATTAATCAAATCTATTTAAGGAATTTTTTTTTCAAAAGATGTAAACTCTTATTACTTTTTTTTATTTTTTTTTTATTTAATTTGACAGGAAACCATAACATTAGTTATGTGAGGGGTAAAATTAACGAAGGCCTATCTTTCTGTCTATTACATTATGCAGCCTATTTTATTTTCCAGGTAAGTATTTAACTGACTTTACAAATTACAACTTTACAAATTACAGGGTTGTCAAGGAAACAGTGGACAGTGTTCCAAAGAAATGACAATGAATAAACAAAAGTTGATGTTTTATAGATTTTATGTGAAAATATATGGGATGACAAAGTGATACTTGAAGGGAATTTGTCAGATATGGTTTATACATTCTTGCTACCCTCCCCTTATTTCTGAGAAACCTCTAAAGTCAGTCCAATATCTGTGTATAAGTTTTGTGGGTGTAATAATGGTGGAATACAACATCAGATTACAGTCTACAGCCATGGCAGATTTTTATATGATTTCTTTTGTCCTCAGCTACTTTATGCTTGAGCTACTATTTAAGTGTCTTCAACCGCTTGGACTTGGATGAGCTGATATTATCTTTATGTGCTTTAGGATATTCATTGCATCATTTAAAAGTCTTTAGATATATTAAAGCAAATCAATCAATCAACCAATCAATCATACAAATGGCATAATATTACTCTCTCATTAGATGAAGTTTACTTTTTAAAATTTATTACCTTACCTGTGCCCCATGTGCTTGCTTTTGGTGGTCACCCGTGTGCGGTAAGCTATCCCTCTCCCTGTATTGTTAGTGCAGTGATCCGTGTCTTTTCTCTTTTCTGTACAGAACTTACATTTCTATGTTAAGCCTGACCCCTTTCCCTGTATGTACAATGCAGGTCTATGCAACTGACCTGTGGGAGTCATACAATCCACATCCCTCTGGCGCAATTAACAGCAAGCCTTCAAATAACCTCATCCCATAGTGACACTAAAATTATTTAAAGAACTTTTACTTTAAAAAATGCCAATTTGTATGTACAGAAATTTTAGTCAGCATGTGGTGCCAGTAAGGCCAGTAAGTGAGTATTAGTTGTAGGAATACCCCTTTAGGGCATCACTTCTAATTGCTCATCTTATTTTTATTTTCTCCCTGGATATTGGCTGTGTTGTGCATTTACAATCCGAATAACTTTTATAAAGTGTGAATTATGAAATAAAAGTATAACATGGGCAGCTGGAATGGAAAGGTTTTGAAAAACGACTTAGACAAATTCGAGCACAATTTAGTAGGTAAGTCAACCAAAAAAGTTATATGTCTCACTATGGGGGAAATTTATTAAGGGCTTTCTGCCTATTTTTTGGTGAATAATTGGATTGTTCACCCATTTTTGGTCTAAGTTCTATTTATAAATCAGTATTCGACTGACAAATATATTTAGATGCAACTTTTTAATCTGTCTGTTTTGAGTATTTACCCAAAAGTTTGCATAATCCGGGATTATCGCCCAAGTTATCATTTATGACTTTTTAAAAAGTCGCACAAACAGGTGCAGGCATACAGTACGTCTGGTCAGTACCAGGTGAATATGCTGGCGCCATTTGTGCAATTTTGCAACTTTTTGTGCGACTTTTTACTTGGATACATTCATTATGGCAGTGCTACATTTCAATGAATGAGCAGGAAAGTGTATTCTTTTTAATCAGAGTGCTCTCTTTTACATCTGACAAGAACTGTCCAGATCAGTAGCAAATCCCCATAGAAAACCTCTACTGTTTCGGACAGTTCCTGTCACAGGCAGAGGTGGCGGCAGAGAGCACTGTGTCAGACTGGAAAGAAAACAGCACTTCCTGTAGGGCATACAGCAGCTGATAAGTGCTGGAAAACATTATTTTCTTTAAATTTATTAATCTGTATAAAGTTCTGATAATAGTAAAAAAAGGACCCATTTAATACAATTTATGGCTTGATCTGTATCAAGCATGAGCTTCAGAGAAATCATAGCTTAAAGCGACTCACAATCTGACCCCCCAAACCACTTGTACCTTCAGATAGCTGCTTTTAATCCAAGATCTGTCCTGCGGTCTGCTTGGCAGGTGATGCAGTTATTGTAAAAAAATAATTTTAAAATTGCAGCCCTGTGCCCTACGGGCGTATCTGTGCCCTAACTTTGCACCACCCCCTCCGTCCCTCCTCCCCGCCCTCCTCATCATTAGGAATGCCACTGGAACATTTACTTCTGTTTGAACATTGCACAGGTGTCTTAATGATCCAGCCCATGTGCTGTGGTAACACAGGTGGTGAATAATAGGCAATCTGCCTGGAGCATTCCTAATGATAAGGAGGGCGGGGAGGAGGGACGGAGGGGTGCTGCAAAGTTAGGGGACAGATATGCCCGTAGAGCACGGAGCTGCAATTTTAAAATAATTTTTTAATGACAATAACTGCATCACCTGCCGAATGGACCGCAGGACAGATCTTGGATTAAAAGCAGCTGTCTGAAGGTACAAGTGGTTTGGGGGGGGGGGGGGGGGGGGTCAGATTGTGGGTACAGAGTCGCTGTAAAAAACACTTGAATGGCACATGGGGTCACTAGGGTGTGCCCGCATGGCTTCCTTCATCCTACCAGATTGGTTGATACATCAATCCCTATATACAAATAAGGAGAGGTCTATAAATAAACAAACAAACAGTCAAAAATAAAAATGAGCCAAACATACAGTATTTTAGACATTGCTTATTTTAACTTAGATTATTTACTGTCAGCTTTCTAAATCTCATTTATGTTTATTGATAATGAAGTTTAATTACTCATATTTGATAATAGAGTATGGACTCTGTTGAGGAATCCAGACTATTGAGTTGTTTGGTGCCAGCTTGTGTTTGGAGCTTTATGTTTCATAATTTGTTACAAAGTCTAAGATTCCATACTTAGGGTAAATTCACATGGACGGACCCGCAGTGGATTTTACGCTGCCAATTCGCAGCGAAATCCACTGTGTATCCTATGCCGATGACTTTCAATGAGGATACATACTTGCAGCGGGATTTACATCCCTCTGCTAGTATATAAGTGACAGCGCCATTAACCCCCTGGCGGCCGGAGCATACTTTACCTCCTCCCAGCTCCGGCTTGCTTTGGGGCTCCCGGCGTCTTCACTTCCTGTTTAGCTAATCAGTGGCTGCGGCGGGGCAGCGCATTGATTGGCTGAGCCGGACGTCAAGCTGAGAACCCCCAAAGCAAGCCGGAGCGAGGAGCAGGTAAATTATGCAGGGGGTTAATGGTGCTGTCATGTACATACTAGCAGCGGAATGTAAATCCCGCTGCGAGTATGTATCCTCATTGAAAGTCATCGGCATAGGATCTGCAGCGGATTTCAATGCAAATGTGGTGTCCCGGAGCTGCTCCCGCCGCCCACCACAGGCACAGGGAGAGGTAAATTGTTACTTGAAATCAATTCCCCCCTCCCCCTGCAGGCTGCAGGTTTTTAGAAAACTGACTTCTCCTTTAACCCCTTAAGGACAGAGCCAATTTCGATTTTTGCGTTTTTGTTTTTTCCTCCTTGCACTTAAAAGGCCATAGCACTTACATTTTTCCACCTAGAAACCCACATGAGCCCTTATTTTTTGCGCCACTAATTGTACTTTGCAATGACAGGCTGAATTTTTTCATAAAGTACACTGCAAAACCAGAAAATAATTCAATGTGTGGTGAAATTGGAAAAAAACAAACGCATTTTGTTTATTTGGGGGGTATTTGTTTTTACGCCATTCGCCCTGGGGTAACACTTACTTGTTATATATGTTACTCAAGTCGTTACGATTAAAACAATATATAACATGTATAACTTTTATATTATGTAATGGCCTGTAAAAAATTCAAACCATTGTTAACAAATATATGTTCCTTAAAATCACTCTATTCCAGGCTTATAGCGCTTTTATCCTTTGGTCTATGGGGCTGTGTGAGGTGTCATTTTTTTGTGCCATGATGTTTACTTTCTATCGGTACCTTGATTGCACATATGCGACTTTTTGATCACTTTTTATTAAAATTTTTCTGGATTTGATGCGACCAAAAATGCGCAATTTTGCATAGATATGCAGCATAGAACAATGTTATCGGCACTTGTTTGCTTTCGGCTGCTGCAGCCAAAAACAAACGAGTGCCGAGTCGGAATTAGCGCCATCTTGGTGGAGACCCCGGCCGGCATCAGTCACGGAGATCGCTCCTCCGGGACAGCGATCTCCGCCACTAGACACCGGGGAACGGCTGATTCCAGTAATCGGATGCAGCTGTCAACTTTGACAGCTGCATCTGATTACCTTATTAGCGGGCACAGTGATTGGACTGTGCCCGCTAATAGCTGCGGCACCTGGGATTGTGGCGGTTTAAAGCGGGGTCGCCGCTTTGCCCCAACAACTATGGCTCTTTAGTCAAATATTTTTCTCTTACTTACTCAGATCTCTAGGATGATTAATAAACCCACAGGTCAACAGTGTTCTTCAGCAAAGCACCTTTGTGGTAACCCAAGGGGCTGCAAAGTGTTAAATGCGGGATCCATAGATGTTGTGGTGCTGCTACACTTGTCATGGGGCCTGAGTGATAGATAGTCCTCCCTAGGTTCCAACACACTCCTGTTAATGACAATGTCAATGATGCAATACAGATATACCTGTCATGGCATCGCCAAAGAGGTATAGAGGGGGCTCATGGCTTGAGCTCCCTCTATACTGGGCAGCTCCGGGCTGGTATCAGCAGCCGAGGACCATGATTAATGGCTGTCATGGAGCGATCTCCATTGCCGGAGACTGTTTAAATGCCACTGGCAATTCTGACAGTGGCATTTAAACATTAGAAATGCCAGTCACTGGAGGTCTGGTGGGGGGATCAGTATTGATACCTATGAGCAATCATTGTATTGCTTGTAAAAGTCCCTTAGGAGGACAACAAAACTGTAATAGTTTTTTTTTTACTATATAAATAAACCCATCCAATAATAAAAGTTTAAATTATCCCCCTGTTTCTAATTTTTAAATAAAAGAATGTAAAAAAATAAACAAATTTGGTTTTGCTGCATGTGCTTGGTAAACGATGTAAGCACAAAAACCCGTGCAAAAATGCAGATTTTTTTTCACATCATATGGCAAAAATATTTGAATAAAAAGTGATCAAAATGTCACATATATGCAAGTGTGGTACCAATAAAAAGTAAAGTTTATGGCCTAAAACAATGAACCCTTAAAATAGACCAAAAAAGTGCAGTTTTAAGACCTTTTTTTTTTATAAATTTTTTTAAAAGTAGTAAAATAAAATAAAAGCTATATCATATATCATTGTAATCATACTGACTTGAAGAATATAATTAACATGTCAGTTTTACCACACAGTCAATGCCATAAACACAAACCCACCCAAAATGATAAAAATGTTTGCTGTTTCTTTTTTCAATTTCACCTTACCAATAAATTATTTCACGTTTAGCAGCATATCTTATGGAAAAATGAAGAGTGTCATTAAAAAGTGCCATTGGTGTCACAAAAATGACTTTATATAGGTTTGCAAAAAATGAAGGCGCTATGGGTTTTTTACATAATAGTGTGAAAATGAAAATTGGTTCAGTCATTAAGGAGAAAAACCTTTCCAACTACCCCCTTCTACAGTGCAAAACCTAAAGAGGTATTCCAGGAAAAAAGCAGAAGATCGTGGTGGGGGGGTGCAACCTCTGTACCTCCGGCCAATCTCCAGGGGTACAGAGGTCAGACCACCAACAATCTCCTATCCTGTGGATAAGGGAACAGTTAATTCTTTCTGTAATATAATAGAGATTCAGAGGTAGTTTCCGAATAGTGAACTTTACTCATCAATTCACTTAAAGTCTCGGTTCACAAGGTGCGTTTATCTTGAGAGTTGGTCTGTCAGCGTTACCCAGGGGCGGATTAACTTTACCATAGGCCCCGGGCTGTTCACCAAGCCTGGGCCTCCCCACCCCACTGTAACTATGGTGGCACTAGCCTGGCGTTCATAGTACAGTATAGATAATGTCATGATGTCCTGATTTGTGCAAAATTGCCATAAAAAAACATCGATTTTTTGCAAATCATGGCAGAAGTGTAGCCAGGAGACAGTACACCATTGAAAGTATAAGTCTTTTTGGGTGGTCATGGGCCCCCCAGGAGCTAAGGGCCCCGGGCTGCCGCCCAAAACGCCCCTATTATAATCCACTACTGGCGTTACCCTTTAAGAAAACTTAACATGCTCTAATAGTGGACTGTGGTTTGAGAATACACTTAGGGCCATATTACTCAGTCTGATGACTTTATGTAAGTGGGCGCTGATCTTCTAGATTGGTGCCCGCTTACTGAGCCCATACACGGCTTGATAATTGTGCAGTAAGGGTGACGTCGGCACAGCCCTTGCCTTAGCAAATGAAAATAATTAAGTTATACAAACCTGTCCGTGCTCCCGGATGTCCTGCTAGCTTCTGCTCACTTCCTGCAGTATCTTAAGTGACAGGCCACTCAGCCAATCACCAGGACAGTGCTGCGGCACGTGATTGGCTGAGCGGGGTGTCACTTCAGACACTGTCATGAGCGGGCCAAAGTTAGCAGGACATCAGGGAGCGCAGACAGGTACGTATAACTTTAATATTTTTAGGTCAGGACCTGACATGATCAGCAGATAATCATCTAATTGTTGTCTTTATTACATGGAGCAACGATTTGCCGAACTTGAGAGAAAAAAGATACTGACAATGAAGATGAATCCGTCAAGCTGAGACACATCCAGGAGTACAGGTCCCAGGTGGAACACTGGGAGGAGCCAGGACGTGGTGAGTTGCAGAGGGGCACACAGGCGAAAAGCACTTCTCCGACCGCTGACTGAAAACACTGTGGATAGCAGTATTTGACTTGAAGATCAGCTAGTTAACCCTTTGTGTACTTTCTGCCTGTGCTTGCTGAAAATCAATAGAGCTTAGTTTAATATATAGACAAATGCAGTTTAACATTATTCACCTTTTTAGAGCTGAAATAAAGTCATAAGGCATGCCACCCTACACATGTATACATACAGCAGCAGTGGCACATAGGTTTCTGGGACACTAAAACTCCATATACCATAATGAATAATAAACATTCTCCTGATTTATACCTGACAAATGATGTAATATTGATCACAAGTTTATTTTTGATCTTAAGGCTCTCAGTTCCACATGTAACCTCTCAGTTTCATATGTATTCATAGCCGTAAAGTGTTTCCTTGAACAAGGTTCAGTACAGTCCATAAAATAATACACTGGAACTTGAGTAATATATATTTTTGAAAAATCAAGTTGACATTCACAGTGTATTCTATGCAAGGATTCTAATGATGTTTAAACAGAGAACTACTGGAGTCCTTCCAAGGGATTGTTCTGAAGTGTTCCATTTGGTTAGTCTAAAACAATTAATCAATGTTCATTTTGTGATTTGGGATTGGAGTAGTTATAAATAATTTCTCTGCTTCATGTCTTCCTTTTTTAACAATGTGTTTTTAATGCGTCTAATGATATTCAATATAAACAAAAATCTCACAATCTGAATTGTGAGTTTTTTTCAGATCACACAGTTTTTCTCATGGAGAAACTGTAACAATACCCTGAAGGTTCACATAGAATGATAGCCTGATGAACCCAAAGGAGCTAGTAATATTTAACACCACTCTGGTTAGTAGAATGTAAGGCTCCGTTCACACGGCGGAGAATTCCGCCAGCCGTCCTGTCATAATGACAGTCTATGGGAGGCTCGTACGCCTCCGCTCTCCTCATGTCCATTCTTCAGCGTGGAGAGAGGAGGCGCGCTAGCCTCCCATAGACTGTCATTATGACAGGGAGGCTAGAGGAATTCCGCCAGTTTTGCTCTTGACTTAACCAGAGACCGCTGTAAGACTGGATGGACTTGGATGCCGAGGGACCCAGGCTGTGTCTGCACAGTGTGTTCAGGGATATAACTCCAGAGTGTGGTGACAGAATACAGGGGAGATAAATAACTGCCAGCTAATCCAGGGAACCAAAGAGGAGAGAAGAGTTACTAGGCAATGTCAGAAGCCAGGAGAGCATATATAACTACAATCAGCAGGCAAGAGGTTTCACAGGTATACGGTCTGAAATCAGAAGCCAAGAGAGCATGTATAAACACAATTGGCAGGTAAAGCCCCTATTACACGAGGCGACGAGAGGGAGCTCCTTGTTCCCTGTTCGTTGCACTATTAGGGCCCTATTCCACCCGACGATTATCGTTCTGATTATCGTTAAATCGTTCGAATCTAAACGATAATTGTTCGGTTGAAATGCAGTTAATGATTAACAACCGAACGAGAAATTGTTGATCGCTATATAAGACCTGGACCTATTTTTATCGTTGCTCCTTCGCAAAGCATTCGCAAACCGTTCGCATTGAATAAGACATCATTCGGTCGTTCGCAATAGATACGAACGCAATAGCGAATAAATAGCGAAGAAAAAACTGTCGCAATTACGATCATAAGTAACGATTATCGTTCCATGGAAATGAGTGAACGTTTTCAGGTCTTTCGCAATAGTGGTCGTTTGAGATTGTTAATCGTTAACGATTATGCGAACGATAATTGTCCGGTGGAATAGGGCCCTTACACTTGTCGGCAGCGAGCGGGTACGAGCCAGAGGAACCCCGGGGAGCTGCAGGGGGGGCTGCCCGGGTGATCACTATCTAGAAGGTATACCCTCCTATGAAGAAATAGTTGACCACTTTACTAGTGAAGCTTTCTGTGTTTTGACATGCCTTAGTATGATTTCTAGGCACTGCCGACCATCCTCCTCTCTAGTTTTGCTTTATATATTTTTTAATTTGTCCTTTTAAAGGAAGGCCAGTTGGAGTTTTTAAATACATTTGAGCATACAATTCTAGAGGTGTATAAGGAGTATAGTTTTAGATGCTGTTTCAAACAACAATATGTATTGATCATTATTGTTCTTATGCTTTGGTAACAGCAATACATCCGCTGAAGCACATGATATAATTTAATAACTTTAATTGGGATGTCATTAAATATATGGTCTATTATTCTTTGGTTGAGAGCTCTATTAAATACATCCTCTACAGAAGATGGCACGTTTAACAACATATTGTATCTCAGTTATCTTACCCAGATTTGGGTTGGATGTCATGATTTTAATTAGTTACTTTTTTGACATACAGTTTTGCTTAAAAGTTTACATACAAAATTTTTACTTTCTTGTCCTTTTTTCAGAGAATATGAATATGAACACAAAATATTTTTTCCACTCATTGTTAGTGGTTGGGCAAAGCCATTTATTGTCAAATTTCTGTGTTGTCTCTATTTAAATCATAATGACAACCAAAAACATCTAAATATTCAAAATTTTACACACCCCAGTTCTTAATACCGTGTGTTTTTCCATTAAATGTGCTATTATTAAGCAAAAGTAATACAATGTTAAAGGAAATATATCAGCAGATTAGTGCATCCTTCTAATAGGGGATGTTACGCAGAGGTACATGGCACTCCAGCGCACTGTTTATATGTAAAATATGTTTTACTGGTATGTTTATTAGCCTGTTTAGTGCACTAGGGGTAGCCTTTTACCAAAACAGTTACCCTCCTGCTCCTCTAGCGATGCCCTAATGAATACTGAGGCTTCCGCTGTGCCGTGTTTTAACCTCAAATTGCAGTTTTTATCCATTCAGCCCAGAATGTTGTTAAATGTTAATCATGTTATATAAACCTTAATGCCATATAGCAAGAATACAACATGCCCTGCACTCATCAAGTGTAAATATTGCGGCACCAGCTGCGAAACTGCGGTCACCTGTCTCCTCTCCCTGCTACCTCTAATGCATGAATAAAGCTGAATTGTCAATTTACCCTTGGTGAGTGCCATCTGAAACCTCTGTTTTATGTATTACACTTGAAAAAGTTTTCTCATCTCTCTGGGGGTTACAAAAACAGTGTAGCTAGCTGGGCTGCACTGTTTGTGCAACTCCCATTAAAAGCAATAGGATTTGACTGTTTTTAGCCACCTGATTAGCTCCAGTGACCATGAACAAGCCAGAGGAGGTTAGGGAACCTTCGATCTGAAGATAGGTGAAAATGCCATAGGTGTCCCAGATGTATATACCTATTTAAGACCTCTTGGTCTCTATAAACATAAGTATATGTAAGTTTCTGCCCTGACCCAATAATGGAATCAGAACCTCCAGTACAAATCAACTTGAGGGCACATGCTTTTTGTTATTTCATGACTTAGCTATTTACTTATGGATGAAAAATGAACTTCCTTAAATAGACTTACAGTAACTTGCCACTTTTATGTGGAATTCCAATGTTCATTTATATAAAATGATTCATGTTCAACACTTGTTAGGCAATTAGCTCTACCTTGTTTGTTCAAGGCTATTTAATATTATCCCAGACATTCTATTTACTTATGACACTTCTTGGATATTTTATCATTTGCTCCACAGTAGTTTGAGCCTTGAAAATTAAATGATTATATAATGGGAAAATAAGAAACACTGAGACTTGATGTTCATATTTCCAAGTTAAATTGGCCGGAGGAATACATTTCCTTTGAAGTTAATCACAAAGCGATGCTTTGGACCCTCCTTTGTGTACATAGTCATGAGTGCTTCTCAATGTTAGCACCATTCATTCAAGCTAATTAGAGGTTATATGATCATGGTAATAGCATTAACATGCGTATGTCACTTTTTATTGTAGTCACAAGTTAATTGTTCGCATTTTTGCGATTTAAACAAACTCCAAGATTAGTTCCACTACAAAGGTTTTAAGATTGTATATTTTCTCTAATAATGCTGCCATTTATATACCTTTTGTTGTTAAAGTTAATTCTTCTGACTATTAAAGCTTTAACTACTGTGAGTAAAGTGCTGTCTTTTATGTGGTGGAAATGTACTGCGGAAGATGAGCATGATGTGGCTGAATATTAGTGAAATTAACAGCTCATGAAAGCTCTTTGTTGTGTTAATGGACAGAACACTGGCAAGCATTGTCTTTGCCCAGTTTCGTTCACAGGCTCCTCTAAACTAAAGCTGGCCATACACCTTCAATAACCATCAGTTATCTCTCCCGCCGACTACTCTTCTCCATATACACATAAACGTTTGACACAGTCGAGCGTTTCTGTGTTCTCTATAGAGAGAGGAGGGTAAACAACAGCAAAAGAGCTCTTGCTGACGCTTATCTTTCCTGAAACAAAGGGGTCGGGCAGTGATTTTCCATCATGCTCAACCCCAATCTCACCAACATCATCTGGTTGTGGACGTCGGGAGAGCCCCATGCACCCTAGATTAACGGCTCACAAGAAGAAGGTATGCCCAACTGAAGTCTAACATTGTCATCCCATCTAAATTTATGCTAGCGATCTAACCAATTCACAAATGCTTCACCACCGTAATGTGCAGTCACACTCAATAATAATGGATAAATTGTCCTCAATTCATTGGTGTAATTGCGCTATGTGAGCAAGTTTTCATCCTGCACTTGGTTATTATAATGCAAGGACATACATAAATTTGCCATATTTGATACAGTCTGTACCACTGGGCTACTCGGACAGGCAGCTATCTCCACTATGCAGTGGTGAAGCATTAGCACATTGTGACTTGGCTATATCGCTAACATGAATATTGATGGAATGATGATTTCTACATTAACATTTGTACTTCCCTTGTCTCTATGATGCCTGGTCTAATGGCACTGGGGACACTTCTGGTCTCAGTCGCTATGTTTTCTACCATGCTGTCCAATTACACACGAGTATTTACTGACTGTACCTAATTATTGGTTTATATCTTTGCGTTAATATATAAATAGGACTCCTCATACAAGCACCCTTGAAGAAGCAGCAGAAGCAGCAGCATGCTAATGAACGCTTGTCAGGGTTAGATGCCGGGACCCCCTTTTGCATTGGGTATTTGTACATAACCTATTAGGTTGGGCATGATGTTTATAGTGCAGTGACTTTGCCTATATGACATAGTGGTCTATTGGGCACTAGGGAGTTACGTATCATAGCGACCCCCTTTTGAACATTTCTACACAGCTATGTAGATATGTTGCCACTGAGCTTAAAGGGGAATTCCTTGAAGAAAGGTTAATATTATATATTCCTTCTCAGGTCACCCCTTTAAACTAACTAGCTAGTGTAAACAGAGAAGCAAAACTCAATATTTGTCACCCTGATTCTGCAGCTTTTAGAAGTCATCCATGTTTGTTGTCAGTGTTTGAGCCAAACTAAGGCCTGGTGACTTTGTGGGCCTCCTTTTATTTAGCTCTCTGCCAGACAAGAGTCAATGTTATACAAAGGGGGGATGGTGCAGTGGTTAATGATGGAACACTGTGGCCCAAATTAATCAATCTGTCTGAGACAAAAATCACATTGACCCAGTTTTAAAGTGTCCCCGACAGAATTTTGGCTGAAAAAGTGACGCATGGGACTTTTCTCCACATTTATTATGCATTTTAGACACTTTCCCACCATTTTATGACACTTTTCTGACCGGTACGGAAAAAGGCTTATGTAAAATGGGGGTGTGGCCTACTTTGCATCAAAATATGTACCTGAATCTGAATAAAAATTCTGTCAGGTTTCAAGCCAAGTATTAAGTGGTGTAAACTTTGCACCAAAAAACTAGATAAACTTTAAGTGCGACAGATTTATCAAACAACCTGATAAACAGCACATCTAAAGATTGTCTAGTCTAAGTTTGCACTTACTCAGTTTTAGTAAATGTGGGCCACTGTGACACATTGATTTATCTGGGCCTGTTAATTCTGGCATTAGATTCTGATGCAGTTTGAGACAACTAAGAGTTGGACTAGACAGTCTAGATATTCCCCAGATTCATCAAACAGCCTGTGCCACTTTGATAAATTTGGCACAATCTTACACTGTCTTGTCTAAATTTATACTAAAGGCTCTTATTATTGTTAATGAGTGTTCCTAGGAATGATCATTGACCAGATAATCATCCGGTGTAAGAGAGCCATTGATCAGCCAACAAGCTCGTTCGCTGATTGGATCTGTTGTGCAGCTTGTAAACTCATCGTTGTCGGCCACACACCTCTTTGTCTAAATAGGTGATGTGTACCCAATAATACAGTTTAATCGCTGTGTGAATGAAACAGTGATCATTTGTGCTGCCCAGTCACAACTGATTGTACTTTATAAAGGCACTAAAAGTGAGAGTTGATCTTGCTGAGTGGTGCTAAGTTGCGTCCATACATTTATGCCCACATATCGGGCCATGGAAAGGACCCTAGTACTTTGACAGTTTGGTTACGATTTATCAAGCTGCCTGAAAACCCAACTATCTGTTTTTCCCACAGCAACCAATCACAGATCGAGTTTCATTTTACTAGAGCTTTTAAAGGTATAAAAGATGAGCTGTGATTGGTTGCTATGGCAAAAAGCTATAGCCATTGCAGATTTCATACAGTTTGGTCTGGAAAGCCATAGTTCTGCACTCCTAGGAAGAAAAGTATTGCAGATGAAGAAAAACAATGGCTTTTATAACTATATTATATATTTTGTATACATACTAAAGCAATAAATAATTCCAACCCTTGCCTTGTTGAAACAAAAATCTGAACATACAAACAGCTCTATTTCCTGCATCTGTAAAGATTAGACGAGAAGCTATAGAAACCACGGGAACTGCCCTGGGGCTTCTGTTTGCAGGTGACTTTAGATGAAAAGACTATGCTGGAAGCCATAGGCCCCCTGCTTTGACATATCAATGACATGCTGGTAACAACTTTCAGTAGTGGCATACAGCAAGTCACATGATATGATTCAACAGGCAGTGCAACAGACTAATAAAATAAGAGCACCATGTTAGATGGTAAAAATATACTCCCTAGCTAAATTATGGATATTCACACCAAATTTTAAGCAGAAGAGGCAGAGTTCTATTTGTAGTAAAACAAAACAAAACTAAAAAAAAACAGCAGTCACATTAAGGCTCGGTTCACACTACGTATATTTGTCAGTATTGTGGTCCTCATATTGCAACCAAAACCAGGAGTGGATTAAAAACACAGAAAGGATCTGTTCACACAATGTTGAAATTGAGTGGATGGCCGCCATTTAATGGCAAATATTTGCTGTTATTTTAAAACAACGGCTGTTATATTGAAATAATGGCAGTTATTTACTGTTATATGGCGGCCATCCACTCAATTTCACCATTGTGTGAACAGATCCTTTCTGTGTTTTTAATCCACTCCTGGTTTTGGTTGCAATATGAGGACCACAATACTGACTGAAATATACGTAGTGTGAACCCAGCCTTATAAAAGTTGTTTAGCTCTTCTGTTCCTTTTTTAAATAGTCTTTCACACAGCAGTTAAATACCATGGTACTTAAGTTTCTTTCCTAAAGCCTTAAAGAGGGTTCATAGTGAAGGACAGTGTTTTAATACCAAGCATGTACCATATTAAGTCAAAGAATATAAAGCTTTAATCCATCCAAAACTGGTCATCTGCAGTGTAATAACAATGTGTTTGAAGATTATTTTGGTGAAATTAGCATGTTTTGAACAATAAAATTCATTTAAGATAGGGGAGAAGTATAAAAATGTGGGGTCCGACTTGTATTTCCCAAGCCCCCCTTCTTTATTATGAATGGAGGGAACCGAGAGCCAAAGAGGCCAGAGTACAGCACTCAACTCCAACGTCTCCATAGAGAATTAATAGAGCTGCGGGTCACGCACCGACCCATGGCTTTATTCAAAGGCGTCGGGGTGCTGATCTAGAGATCCCCAGGGGCACAGAGTCTTATATGTGTCCCCTATACCTTGCATATGAGACAAGTATGTTTGAATCAGAAAACCCATTTAATTTCAAAGTTAGAGCTGTTGTTGGGGGGAATTTAGTTGCTTCTGATGGAAACTGTTAACTCTGCTGTCTTCATTGCCCTACTTTCAGTCTAGTGTACATCCTGTAATCAACTTCCTGTTCCTCCTGTACATTCTAGCTCAGAACTCAAACCAACTCTATGCCCTCCTACTATAAGTTTTTGATTATATTCCTGCCCACTACAACCACAGGAACCTCTCACATAGCTATAACAGGAACAGAAAGTCTTCTACAGGATCTAGACAGTAAGTGGGGCTATGGAGTAAAAGGAAAGTCTGTTGTATACATTTTGTTCCAAGAGTTTTGAAGTAAACAGGAGTAGTGAGATGGGACAATAGCTGTATAAATGGAACCATAAAATATGTTTGGGATGGTTGCATGTTTAAACTAAGAAAGGAACTACAATAATCACAGTAGTAAGATGATGTGAGTTGGTTTGGGTACAGTGCACTGGTGGTGAGGTGTGATGTAGAGAGTAGATTGGAAAACTGATCAGTAATGGTGGAGAAACAAGTCATGAAAGCATTGAGTAGTTATAGAGACTGGTTGAATGCATTGTACGTTGAAAATTTCTCTGATGTGTGGCAAAGCTTTTAGCTAAAGGCCATATTACACGGCCCAACCATATACTATAAACTATCACCAATGTGCTAGATTGGCACTTGCTTACTGAGCCTATTGCATGGCTCAAAAATCGTGTGGCAGGTCTGTACAGCCATTGTTAGCGATGTCAATGCAGCCTTTGCTGTTATCAGCCTGGGGGCTGATCTCTTTAAAAAAACATGTTTAAAGACAGCGATCAGCCAATGATTGGCTCTTTGGCTGATCCCTGTCTCTATTACAGAGGGTGTTATGGTCTGATTTGGCAGGTAATCATGCCATATAATAAGGCCCTAACATAAGAGATGTACAAGGAAGTTCTTCCGCTTGTCAGTGTCGTGTTTAACTTTAAACGGTAATTGTTATTTGATATTAGGTGCACAAAGTTTTCATAAAAGTCTACATGGACTGGCATGAAGTTTATTTACAAGTATTGTTACCATTGGCACATGCTGTTAGTTTTTTTCTTAATTAGCAACTGTTTTCCCAAGCGTGCTTATGCCCTATTGCCAAATACCACCTAAGTAAATACACTATATATACTAAAATTTCTTTGCTGCTCTAGGCATGTGCTAGTTTTCTCTTATGGTGAAGACAATTCTGTTTAGTAACTTTTTATTTTATTCATTGGCTCCTTTTTTGCTGTTTGTTCTTTTAACTAAGGGCTATGCAAATCTTTGCCTTAATAGGACTATTGAGGGACTATTTCTTAATATGTATATGTGGCCAGGCTGGGCTGAAAAAAAAATTAAGAAATGTGTACTCACCTGACCCTATCCCTATCCTTCTGATGCTGGAAGTGAGAACAGCTTCTGTGGAGGATCAGGGCCGGTGAAAGCACATTTATTAATTTATTCAGTCAACCTGGTTATTCAGTCAACCTGGCCATCGGCAACAACGGCCGTACTTTGTACGGTGTGGAACACTGCATTGCCTTCTATAGGATCCCAGACGGAGCGTATACACATAGTACACGCTCCAGCTGGAACGGCCTGTCTGTTCCGGCGTGTAAACATAGCATTACATTAATCTCTGGTCAACTACATTAAAGCTAAAACAGATAACAGAATTGCATTAATAGCAATCTACAAATATAATGTATTTAAAGTGAGTTCCCCACTTTACAAAGTTGTCCTCTGTTGCTTCTCCGTTCAATTTCTATGGGAGCTGGGGAAACAGCTAAACACTGTACTTGACTGTTCTCACATCTCTCATAGAGAATAAAAGGACCCTTGATTCTAAGAGGAGACTCAGCTCTCAATTTAATTCTAATCATGATTCTACAGTATATTGGCATAACCTACTTATTTAACCCATGCAGGATTTATCTTTGGAGGAAATCTTCTGCTTATTACAGGTAGTCTTCATCCTATTCAATAGACTGAAGACTTACTGTCTCCTGAGGGTATGGCATTGCATTAAACAAAAACATTATTTTTATTTGTATATAGCAGAAATTCCCCGTCTTTTTACCTTGGAAACCCCCCCCAAAATGTTCTTCTGCTAATGTTTTTTTTTATTTCTTTATAAATGTAATACCTCTTTGTTCCAATCTTGTGTATCACATTGTTGTTACAATGATATGGAAGTATGGCTGCTTTTTAAATGTTTTGTATATTAAAATTCTCAATTACATTTTGTGAAATAAAAAAAAGTAATATCTCTTTCTCTCTTCAGGAGAACACAATAACTTGTTTCCAAAGAAATTCCGGGTCCTTTGTGAAAAGCTTAAAAAAAGACAAATGTTAATGAGTTTCTAGATATACAGTATCAATGAGTTTCATGTGTTGAGCTTTAGCTATTAGCAAAAATCAATGGGTAATAGAAAATAAGGTTATAAAAGCTATTAATTAACTAATACTTGGTGAAGACTGTAATCCCACCTGTTCCTTTTCTGAAGCTCATTCTCCACAAAGTATTGATATTCCTGCTGTGTGGCTCCAGGTCTTTCTCAGCTTGGTATGGAGGCACCACAATAAAACAATTGAACCAAGGCTTGATGTGACATTATGTAGCCCAGGGCCATGAAACCACAATTCCACAGCCCAGATATCTTATTAGGTTACTTCTGAAGTCATTGTTTCAAACAAATTTTAGGGTGGGTCCATAAAACATTGTCATGCATAGAAGTTTGGCACTTCAGCCTGCTGCATGGCTGAAAAAGTATGAAATGAAAATAGAGCAGAATTTATCTGACATGTAGAGTCCGACAGGCTCCATTTTCATACATTATATTGACATCAATTACCATTCTGTCATATAATGTACTGACCTCTTTGTTTACTCTTTGCGGTCAAAGTGTTCCCTTGTGAACAATACTAGGGTTAACAATGTAAATCAAACGTAGTACACAGTTCATTATCTAATAATTTGGAGTTTAGCTGGACGTAAATAACAGAAAGCAATTATTCTTCTGTATATTCTGTATACGAATAATACATGCTGCATTAAAATATGTAAAAAAAATAAAAAAAATAAAAAAACAAATCTCAGTGGTTAATTGTCGTAAAAAATAATTGTATAGCATATTGAATAATAAGTACATGCGTACATACATGCATACACTGGGTGGTCACTTTTTTTTAGAGACACTTGCCCTTTCATGATTGGAACTTTTCTGTATAGCAATGAGACATGTAACTCCAGAGTTCACTAAAAATCAAGTTAGCAAGTTTTCTGTAGATCAGTTTCGGTGTGATCCCACTATAGAATGAAAAATGCAGTCATCAGAGTGACGTCAAATTAGGCATGGCCATCGGTACTAGACTAATAAAAAACAGTTTTTTTAGGCGGCACGTCTGTGTCAAGGGTAAGAAAAAAATCCTCATTACATTTCAAGGCTATGTTCACACTACATGAACAACCGGCCGTTCCGTGACCTTAGCCCGGATCATCCCGGGCGGTACTTAAGTACCGGCCGGGTGATCTTTCCGGCCGCGGAGCTCTAATGCGGGCGCATCAGCACGCGCCCACATCAGAGCTTCCCATAGCCCACAGTGAAGCAAGCGGCCGGAGCCGCTTGCTTCACTGTGTGAACTGACAGCTCTTTCTGCGGCCGAAATTCACTGAATTCAGGCCGCAGAAAACTGACATGTCAGTTTTTTCCGGCGCCGCACGGGATCCCGGCTGGAGCGTATACAATGTGTGTACGCTACGGCCGGGATCCCATTAAAAATAAACCTATGTCCCATCCCGCAAAACTACGGCCGTAGTTCTGTGGCGAGAACTACGGCCGTAGTTTTACGGAGTGTGAACATAGCCCAAAAGTCCAATCTCGGCACTCACCATATCATGCTTCAAAAATATTTTATTGTGGAAAAGTCATCAGAATACATATGATGGGACGTTTCGGCATCAAGCCTTCCTCAACTGTCTCAACTGTGACAGTTGAGGAAGGCTTGATGCCGAAATGTCCCGTCATATGTATTCTGATGACTTTTCTACAATAAAATATTTTTGAAGCATGATATGGTGATTGCCGAGAATGGACTTTTGAAATCGGTACTAGACTAGGCAGGACCAAGATTTCCAGAACTGTTGAGATTGTAGTTTTTTTTGTGCCACAGTGCTGAGAATATGCAGAGAATGTGTCACTTGAAGAAAAACATTCAGTGTCCATCCTGTGGATGAATACAGATGGTGGATGAAAGGGGTCAGGAAAGGGGTCAAGGATCATTCCAAATGGGGCACAGTCAGGCAAATAGTAGCCAAATACAATGCTGGTCCTCCAGTCAACGTGTCTGAATGTGCTTCTTGTCATTCTTCAATACAGATTGGCTAAAACAGAAAATGAGTTCCATTGCTGTCTAAGGGAAACAGAAAGGCAACACCCTAGTAGGCAATATAGTGCAAAAATGGTATCACTATGTGGTGAAAAATGTTGCCAGGTCAGAAGAATCCAATCCAATATCTGTTGCTACAATGCTACATCAGAATCTAGAACAAGCAGAATGAATGTATGAACCCTTCCCGTCAGGTGTCAGTTGAAACGGGTGGAGGTGGCCTTGTGGTGTTGTTAATGCTTACTTGGCAACCCCTGTGTCATCTCATAACCGTCAGAGGTAGCCGTCTATCTAATTTGTATGTTAGTACTTAGTGATAGTGATATGCGCTGCACATAGGTTAGGAAATATGTCTGCCATTTACCACTAACCTATATATTAAATGTAGCATTAAAGTGAATCTGTCAGATGCAAATCATGTTCAAAAAAATTATATTTTTCCAAGCGACTGAATACATTAAACTGGATTGCCTCTTTAACCCCTCCCATCCCTATCCCTGCTTGATTGACAGTCAGTTAAAAGCCTAGTTCCAAGCAGGGTAAGGAATGGAGAGTGAGGAGATGTTACAGCAGTCACAGCTTGGAAAAATCTCTCTGACTCTTTACACTGGAAAATAGAAACATTTTGTATGTTATGGAGGCACAGACCATATATGAAAGGTACCATGTGTCTTTTTGACCTAAGAGCTATCTAAAGCCCCTATTACACGGACCGAAGGAGAGGAGCAAGTGAGTGCTGACCTGTCAGGCCAGTGCTCGCTTGCTCCTTGTTACCCGCTTGTTGCCGGCGCTTTTACACGTGCTAACAGCAAGCGGTTAAGAGCCACAATGGCAGTGGGGAGCTATGGGTGACTGCCCAGGTGATCGCTAGATTGTCTGGGCAGCCCATAGAAGTTAGCCGCAGTCTGCTTCCACTACTCGTATTGCACGGAGCGATGGCAGCATATCGCTGCTATCTAGATTGTTTATTTCAACATGTTGAAAAATAAACAATCAGCCAACATTGTGCATGTCAGCTGATCGTTGTCTTCTACTACACACGACAATTATCATCCGTAACGGCCGATATCAGCCGAATGCGGCAGATAATTGCTTCGTGTAATAGTGCCTTTACAGTGTCAGCAATTTTGAACCTGATTAGAAGATTATAGTTTCAGTTGAACATAACAATTTAAATGTCATTTTTGCAGTTTTATCTTACCATCCTTATATCCACCTTGTCCTCGTGGAAGCTGGTACTGCATAACAAAACCAGCAGCATATTTATTATCATGCAAACCTAGAGAAAAAGAAATGGCTGCTTCTCACACCTATGGCTGACACTAATGCCTCTCGGCTACATCCAGAAACCAACTCCAGAATGTTGATATATAATTTGATCAACCATATTGCCTCATGTACCGCGTTCAGGTCTTCTGGCCTACATGAGTCCGTAAACTAAACCAACACTGTGTTGGTAAGTGACCACCATCCCCGGAAAGCAAGCAACAACAGGGCGGGGGGGCTCAGAATAGCCCTGCAACCCCACTGTCACAGGACCAAGTCCCATGGCCCCCCAACACTCTGCCAGCACCCTGCAAAATAAAGGTATTTCTACTCACCATTGCACCAGCAGGTAGAATGGGAGAAAGAGGAGGTACTTACCATATGTGCACAGGTGCTTCCTGCTAATTGAGGTCACATGGGTCTTACAAGGAGGAGTGCTAGCCACAAAGAGAAAAGAGAACATATAAAATGCAAACCTAGAGAAAAAGCAATGGCTGCACCTCACACCTGTATAGAAAAGTTTCTGTCTCTGTCCTCCTGCACAGCTCTGTGATTATCACTTCCTGATTGATCCATGCTGAACACACAGCCCTTCCCTTTTGCTGTCATGTGACCACACAGACCTCTGACAGCAGCCCTGGTTCTCTATTCTAGCCTTTTGTACTATACTCCTACATTATGGGGATCTGTAGCTCTATCCTGTATCTACAAACTTCTGGTGTTTTTTCAGGTTTATGCCCTGTAAGGGCATACATTATACTTCACATGCTGAATACTATATTGTACAGTAACTTATAATATCACATATTCAGCTGTTTCTGATTGTTTTATTAGTTTTACATGTTATTAAAAATAAAAAAGTCATTATTTTTGGGGTGTGGAACCAATTGTCGGCATTTCAATGATTTCTCATGGGAAAATTTGCTTTGGTTTAAGAGTGATTTCAATTACAAGCACGGTCCCGGAAGGAATTATGCTCGTAATCCAAGGCACTATATATATATATATATAAATATATATATATATATATATATATGAAATTTACATAGTGATAATATCTTCACACTTTTACTGCAGCTATTGAATACAATGCCAGCAACAGATTATGGGGGACAAGACATCTTCTCTTTCCAAATCTATACCTTGCTGTGTATTCATAATTCATAAAAATCTGAACATGTGAACACACCCTTAAGGTTGAAGCTGATAGATCCGATCATTTCCACCATTTATACACAGTGCTATTTGCTAAGTGTAAATCCGCTTTTAGTCACTGCATTTATTGTTACTCTTCAGCTTACAATGTGTAATGAAATTTTGATGTCTTTTAGAGCTATAAAGCTGTCAGCTACACATAATGTAGAAAATCTTGCTTTCAAAGCTGTATAATCCATGTCATACTGTTAGATATAAAAGTCAGTTGCGCACTACTTTGCATACTCTTTCTGCGTGTTTGTCTCTACTGTGATATGTGAAAACCCTCCAGATCTTGAATTTGCTCATGCAATAGGAGTCTGTAAGCGAACACAACTTTGTTTTGATCCCGAGACTTTAAAGAACTTGTTTCCGCACAGAGATCAAACTGTCTTCCAGGAGAAGGTAATTAAGATGCTGTAAAGAAGAGAGATGGACAGGTAATGAGAGGAACAAACAAGCCCGGCTACTGCTGGGATATAACTCATCCATTATGTGGCCTTGTCAACTACAATAAAGGCCTGATCCCAGGGAGCATCCCTGAAGCTGAACAAACAAAAATATTTCTTATGAGCCTAAAATACCATGACTGTAGCACTTCAGAACTGTTCAGTCCGTGGTGAGCTGCACTATAATAGGCTTCTTATGAAACTATCCCCCTAGGGCTTGTTGGGTCTGTTTGTTTTTATGAAAAACTACAGTGTAGCCAGGAAAGGGGTAAGGGTGATGTGTAAAGGTTACTGACCCCCTAAGCCTGGTCCCTTTATTCTGCACTGGGTTTAAAGACATTTTCATTATCATCACATAGATAGAAATTAAGTTAATGACAATCAGTTGGTTTTACCAGACAGATCTTCTTTTGTTCCTCCGTGACAAAAGTGAGGTCAACTTCTCAATAAACAAGTGTGCATGAGACCTCTATATGTGGTGTTTACGCAGTGGTATATGGGATAGGCTTGATTCATTGATCTCTTTGCTTCCTGTTGGCAGATCACATCCATCTGATTATCATTCTTTATGTCACCAGTAAGTAATAATTGGGATTTTCTATGGAAAAGGCTTTATTGTGATGTATTGGAAAATTAATGTACTGACTAATAATGCGTAACATAATATTCCCTGTTTATGGTATTTAGAGAATGTCGCTTTTTCCACTGTGGTAAGGTAATGGTATGTTCCCAAATAGTTATTTTCTCACAAGGATTCTGACACAGATTCCACATCAGAATCTGCATGTCAAATGCACAGAATTTGCATTTCATTGCTTTCCATAGGAATCCATGGTGTATTGTGTGAACTATGCCATGAATTTTTCTACAATCAGCTTTGTAGTCTCTTTGATGCTGAATCTGCGCTTGGTGGACTAGACATATTTTAAGCCCATGTTTTAAACTTTGCTTGGCCAAATCCATAGCGTATAGGTAACAATCTGGGGGTGTGCCTTTAATTTTTTTGCCAAAGGACTTTTCAGAGAAAAAAACCCCAAAACATTAGGCTATTTTCACGGCCGTAGTTTTGCGGAGTTGAACATAGCCTTATGTGCAATGGGATCCCAGCCGGAGCGTACACACATCATATACGCTCTGGCCGGGATCCCATGCGGCGCCGGAAAAATCTGACATGTCAGTTTTCTGCGGCCGGAATTCAGTGAATTACGGCCGCAGAAAGACCTGTCAGTTCACACAGTGAAGCAAGCGGCTCCGGCCGCTTGCTTCACTGTGGGCTATAGGAAGCTTTGATGCGGGCGCGCGCATCAAAGCCGGGATGATCCGGGCTGAGAACGGCCGGTCTGATACGACGTGTTAACATATCCTTAAGTGCACCCTTTAAAGTTTAACTACCATTCATTCTTTAGATCCAACAATCCATGTTGGGCTATTACAAAAGCAGTGTATTAATATAAAATCGGCTCAAGCACAGAACTGGGTCGGTGTTGTTCAGTTCCCTTGGCTGTTACATTGCCCAGTGGGGAATGTCTCTTCACATTGGATTTATAAAAGAGCAGTTGAGAGTTGAAATTTAGAGGTACACTTAAAAGGGGTACTCCGGCAAAATCTTTTTTCGTTCAAATGAACTGGTTTCAGAAAGTTATATTGATTTGTAAATTACTATTAGGGTATAAACCCACACATCGTATATGCAGCGTATTTACTACTGCGATACGCAGCAAATACGCAGCAGATTAGATCTAAATAACTGAACACAGCATCAAATCTTCACCATCACATCTGCTGCGTATTTGCTGCGTATTTGCTGCGTATACAGTGTGTGGGTTTATACCCTTACTTAAAAATCTCGTCTTTCAACACTCATCAGCTACTGTATGTGCTGCGGGAAGAGGTGTATTCTTTCCAGTCTGACACAGTGCTCTCTGCTGCTCCCTCTGTCTGAGACAGAAACTGTCCAGAGCTGGAAAGGTTTACTGTGGGGATTTGTTGCTGCTCTAGACAGTTCCTGTGTCAGACTGGAAAGAATAAACCACTTCTTGCAGGACAAACAGCAGCTGATAAATATGGGAAAACTTGAGAATATTAAATAGAAGTAGATTACAAAGCTATATAACTTTCTGAAACCAGTTGATTTGAAAGAAAATGATTTTCGCCGGAGTATACCTATAAGATCAGAGTTGCTTTTGTTGGGGACAAGGATCCCTAAAGACACAATGATAGGCCCCAAACGAATCCTACCTGGAAAGGATTGTGGGGCCAATCACTTCTTGATAGGGTCCATTTTTTTTTATGAATTATTTCACGACTAACCTGTTTGACATTACCAATGAGATGTCCTGTGTCTACATTTTTCTAGACAATACTATCAAACCCAAAGCTCTGATGTATAGACTAAAGGTCCTCGTACACCCACCACTTATGTTGGCTGAACTTGCCGCTCGTGGGTGATTCAGCTGCCGGTATTAGGTGTATGAGGCTGTCCCGAACAACCGCTGAAAGATGACGTTGATAGTGACATGGGTTGTATCCCTTTGTTCAGAGAGAGGTAAGCCACAGTGAGAGTGCTCTTGCTGAGGCTTAATCCTGCCCGTAGATTACACAGTACTGCTCAACCGTGCAAAGGTTTCTGTGCTTGGGGAGAACGGGTAGCGGACTGAACAATTGTATTGAAGGCTGTGGCCGCCTATAGATGTAAGGAAACATTATTTTTATTATTTCTTTATAGTTATTACAGTGCAAAAAAAACCTTTATCTCCATGGCAGGGCATACAGCAGCAAAAAGTCACAGATTTTTGTGCGCCCTTGTGGCAATGTACGCCAGGCGTGGTGTTGATGAATGCCCACCATAATAAGACAAAGCTGTAGGGCAGTGGGATGTTATAGTGAAGTGGCTAGATGTGACTACACATGACATCACCCGAGCACATGCCAGTTCTGTAAATAACAGTGTAACGACATAATAAAAGTTAGCTGTAATTGGATGTATGCTTTAATATATGAAATCTAACATTGTCTTTCAAGTTAATAAGCTTCATGTTTGAAGTTTTCAAGAGAGACAACTGTCCTGTAGCTTTGTTCTTTGGAACATTCATATCATATACTGTTCCACAATGTAACAGCTCATACACAAATCCTACTGGACAACCATACATTTACAATATGCAAGAGACTCTTTATGAGACATTAAGATGTAAAGAATTCATTAGAAACATTACCTGAAGCGGTGCTGTTACTGGAAGTATAGTACAGCCCTTTTCAAAAGAAGGAGACATTTATATGAGATCATCCAATGAAATGTATGAATCATGGTTCAGAGGAGGTATGGAATATATGAATACGGTTTGTGCATGGAATCAATGAAATAGAGAACAAATACAGCTTTTATGGCTGTAAAGTATAAAGTAACTAAAAGTTACCTAAAAAGTTATTTAAATATTTGAAAAGATTTTACCACATTTGTATACTTGACCCTTTCTTATCCATGCTATTAACAGTAGCTTGAGGTAACTTACATTTCATACAGGAATAATTAAAAGTTATAGGTTTTTGGGAATGGGGCATTGGGATGGGGCATCAGTTGCAATGCATCCAGGTTATAGCATCTGACATTTCTTATTCACACCTAATGATGACAACTAAAATATATCACATTTATATGGTGGCTTCTGTTATATTAACCACAATTCTATGCCAGATTCAGATCCCACAAGGGATCCAAATGGTACCTTAAGGACCCTACTGAATTATATTGGGTTCTTTCAGGATTATGTCCGGGTTTCCACCATTTTTATAACAAAAATAGCAATGTAAACTGCAATGGTTACATTTCTACATTGTTGATATGATAAAAAAAGACAAGAGTCCATCAAGTTTAACCAGTGTCGGACTGAGGTACCTGGGGCCCGCCAGAGGAAATGATTCTGGGGGCCTAACAATAAAGAACCAGCGAGAAACGACATGTCAGTCAGTGTGTTACTGCAGGTTCTGAGCTGGGGGCCCACCAGAGAATTCTCCAGTCCTCTGGTGGGCCAGTCCGACCCGAGTTCAACTTTTAATACTCCTGTGTGGATCCAAAAGAAGGCAAAAAAAAGCTTATGAGGTACATGCCAAGTGCCCTTCCCCTTCCAGAGACCAAACAATCCTGCTATTAGAAGTGGCAAAACCTTTAGGTGAACCTCAAATGCCAGTGTGAAAGTCAGTAGAGTTAGGAAAGATTTAATGTACCCATAAATCTTGGTAGATTGTCACCTTTCTAGCAGATATTGTTTAGAATATAAGGCCTATCCATACACATGAGACAACTATTGGCTCTAAGTTCTTAACAAGGAAGTCAACAATTTCTTCAATCTCTACTATAAAGATAGTGCTGGGCTTAGCCAAGTGTGCATGTTTGCATGTTCAATCCAATAGTGGTGGTAAACCTGGCACCCTCTGCTCTGCCAAGCAGGTGGCACCTGGTTTAATGTTCGGGGCTCCCATTGATTTAATTTCAAGTCGAGCAATCGAAAAGTGAAAAATGCTCAACTTGAGTAACAAGCACTTAAGCATTTTAGTGCTCGCTCAACAGTAATTGTAACCAATGTATGTCGTTAAGCTGACTTTTATTTAGTGTATGAACAATTTAAGGCTAACACCTAAGCTAACATATTATGTATAGAGGGGATTACCAACTGGCTGAAATGTATTTTAAGCCTATACTCAGGTGGCAGGTTTGTAAGGCAAGAGCACAGAATTTGAAGTTGCAGCTGTACAGTCTTATTACCAGATTTTTCCCTTGTAATTTATAAAATTAGCTCAACATAAATGTAACCAACTGTTTAAAAACATGAAAATATACATGTATTAGTCTAAGAATATAAAACACTGCGGTAGTGTACATATTCCAGAGCCAACAGCATGATTCCTATTTGTTCACATGCAAATAAACAAACACTGTACATAGCTTATTTGTTGTCTCTAAACAATCCAGTGAATCATGTCTTTCTCCTGTAGCAAATGGATTATACATCAGACAAAGCTGACAAATCAAAAGAAAATCAACCAAGGAACAGGGAGCATAGAACATCTTAATAAGTGCCTGAAAGTAGATTTAATCCTATATGTTTATTGCAGATGAGACATAACTACATACATTTTATATAATGACAGGAATCCCTGTGCATAATAATAGAAGGGATGACAAGCAAAAGGAAAAGCAACCACAGGGGTTACTACAATATAGACACGCCAATCTCTCCTTTCTCGCTCATTCTATGGACACCAGACAAGTAGAGGCAAAATCCCCATGACTGTTATGTTGCATTCACACATTTAGTTTTATACAGTTTATATATATTAGTATTTTTTTTTTTTTGCTATTTAGCTTAGGGTACCCCGATTACACACCTTTTTACAGTTTCTTGATACATCCTTCCATTCCTTTGAAAAATATGAAAAATTCATATACTGATTTATATGTAGAGCAAAGATATAGGTAGTGGTCCCAGCACTCCAAGGTAAATTTTTTTAAAATTTTATTTCATATAAAAAATAAATGAAATAAAATAAGTTAATGTTGCGGATTAGAACCAACATGTTTCGCGCATGCTTAAACATGGTCTTATTTTGTATTTAACAGGTTACAATGTAGGAGTCCTGTCACATTTTCAAGTAATAGCCCACGACTTGTATGGTAATGCACCAGTGCGCTCCTGGACAGATGTATGGGTGTAATCATTGCTAATCACATCCTTTGTAAGTGCTTAAACATGTGATATATTACGTTTTTTGTATTCGTGTTTATGATTTGTTTACTATTGTTTTTAACACATGTTGACTTGTATGCTCATTAGATCATGATTAAGCGTGAATGCACGCAAAGCGCAATGGTTCTAACCCGCAATAACATGAGATTCTTTTATTTTTTTATATGAAATAAAGTTACATTTTTTAACCGCGGTGGGGCCACCGTCTACATCTTTTCTCTACATCTGGATTGACAATTGGCCATCGCCGGACCCGTGCACCCTCTAATATATACTGATATACCATCAGTAAATTCTGGAGGTGAGGTGACTATCATTGTACATTAGTTGGTTATATAGATTTAAATTTTCTCTAAGAATTTAGTTAATAATGAGATGAAAGTAAACTTTATTTTAATAATGGGAGTGAATATCAGGTAATTGTAATAATTATACAGTCAGTGGATGTATTAGACATACACACCACTCAATGTAAAACATTCATACCCCCTGATTTTATAATCGCCTGATAATCACTCCCATTATAAAACTTAAGTTTACACCCATTTGACTGTTAACTATATTGTCAGACAACTTATAAATCCACCTATCCGAGGAACGAAAGGGTGTATCAAGAAACTGTAAAGGGGTGTGTAATCAGGGCTCTCTAAGATATTACATGATACATCTCATTATTGGAGGTTGGCTTCTGGTCCTCTTCAAGCCATGTCTCCTTTTGACAGAGACACGCCCCTTTTTGGCCAGAGCCATGCCTAATTTGTCAACCACAGTGGAAAAGGGTGTAAAACACATAATAAATGTGACACACGGCATGCCAGCCAGTTATTAGGTGCAAATTGCACCAATATTCTGTCCATTTTCAATAGTAATTCTGGACCAATGTTATTTGTTTAGAACATTTTGACACATATAAACATATAAAAGTTTTTACCTGTATGGTCTCCATAGGAAAGTAACCACCACTTCAATTACTACATTGGATACAAAATTACCATACGCTAAGAGAAAAGTCACCACAGAGAATATGCCAGGTATGTAACTGAATATGACTAAATAAACGCCATCTATATAGCTTCTAGTTATATCCGAGTCTATTGACCTTTTTTGGAAACTTTGTAGCAAATATTAAACTGAAATCAATCAAAGAGGCAAATCGGCAACAAAGGCCATGAGATCGATGCTTCCCTGTGTTTAGCACAGAAAAAATTTCCTTTGATCAGTCAGGCTACTGCATGCATATTCATTGCTGTATTGTACAATGGCAACTATTAGCCCTTTTTGCTTTGTGATACTATAATACCATAGAGACTAGTTTACCATGGCATGCTGAGTTTACTATTCTAACAAAGGGGATGTTGCCCTAATCTAATACAAATAATGTCCTTAAGCACAAGACTTAGTCAGTTAGATCATTAGTACTTCATTACATAGACAGCACTTTGTTCTATTCCAATTGTAATTAGTATTACTATGCAAATGAGGCTCAGACTGTTGAACGCATCCATTGAACCATCGCAGTACCAGGAAACATTTTACGACCACTAAATGGTGCATATGCTAAAATGGAAACATTATTGTTGTGTAAACTAGCCACAAACTAAATAGTAAGAATCAAAAAGTTTTACAGATGGAATCTGGTATGAAAACTACAACAATATTTTAAGCCCATAAATTTTTTCCTTCTAAATCAATTGTTCTGGGCAAAATGTTCACCACCAAATTACAGAGCACGTTTTCTGTTAATAAAAGTAAAATTTATTTTATTACAAATGTGAAAACTGGCAATGCTGACTTACATCTGGTATTATGATTCAGTAACTTATTCAGAAATCATTGGGTAAGCCCCAGGCCTAATTCCAGTCCTCAACACAATATCTGAAAACAATAATGTTATACAATCTGTTGTTAGTTTAACAGTCTAAATGTTGGTATGAAAACCACATAGTTGCTGTCTGGAGTACGACCTCTTACAGCAGATTTACAGGATTCATCAAAGGCAGAAAGTTTAGAAAGTGTTTTGTTTAGCGATTTGTCCTGTCACCGAACAATGAGATTATATGTTAACATATAGAGGCGGCATAAATGATAATCGGTAAGGTCAAGTGTTTGAAAATTGTCTTGAAAAGTCAGAGGGTAAGGGCGGTTTCACTCAAATACAATGTGGATTGTATAGAAGAGTAATGTGAAACTCTAGGAAATTAGTCCAAAAATCAGAACTGAAGTGATGTCACAGGTATTGCATGACATCACACTGTAGAGTATATGTACAGTATGCAAAATTGTTTAGTGAGATAATTTAGTTTTATGTGATTACATTACATTTTTATTTATTTTTCCCTAATTTTGTTTTTATTGTAGGTAATTCGGAACCTCATAGCATTTAGGGCCCTATTCCACCGGACGATTATCGTTTAGATGATCGTTAAATCGTTCGTATCTAAACGATTATCGTTCGGTTGAAATGCAGTTAACGATTAACGTCCAAACGAGAAATCGTTGATCGCTTTATAAGACCTGGACCTATTTTTATCGTTGCTAGTTCGCAAAACGTTCGCAAATCGTTCGCATTGAATAAGAGGTCGTTTGGTCGTTCACAGTAGATACGAACGCAATAGCGAAGAAATAGCGAAGAAAAAACTATCGCAAATACATCATAAGTAACGATTATCGTTCCATGGAAATGAGTGAACGTTTTCAGGTCTTTCGCAATAGCGGTCGTTTGAGATTGTTAATCGTTAACGATTATGCGAACGATAATCGTCTGGTGGAATAGGGCCCTTAGAGTCAACAATTTTACAGAGAAGCAGACTATTATTCATTTTTCAGCTCAGAATGCTTCCTTGCAATGTGTTACATGTTAGCCATTCTTAATACTGTTTTGATTTTGTTTATTGTTCTTTATGGGTTTTATTGAACTTTAGTGTTCTTATGTATTTTCAGTATTATTCATATGAATGTATAACCTAGAGAGACTATATCTAGTTCTACCCCTTTGTTCTTTTCACTATATATAGGTGCAATTTTTCCCATTATATTTATACCAGACAAACACATTTTCCATCATACAGAGTAGAAATGCTGTTCTGCATAATCACTCCCAATTTCCATTCTACATAATCACTTTCAAAGTCCATCTACTAGCAACCATCATCCTGTCAGTTCAAGTGCAGCTAAGGGTGTAACTATAGCCATAGCTTATATTGCAGCTCCTTAAGTTTGAGGGCACCCCTCTGTGGGAATTAGGTGGTAGGGGATTATCTCATATTTCTATGAGGCGTTATAAATTCTATTTATGCCCCTGGAACAGCATCAATGCCTTTTTTCTCCAGTTGCATTTTGATTAGTAATAATAGAGGCTGCACAGTAATTTCCTTATAGGTTGTCTGGACAGCTTGTGTGGCCAGTATTTGCAGGAATCACAGTTTTCTTGGCTTTTAGCTACTAGGAATGATATGAATAGTGGAAAAGTGCATGGTGCTGATGCATTACGGAAAGAGACAAAAAGTCTTAGGCCTTATGTACACGTTCAGTATTTTTTTCATGTACGTAGATTCCTCTTGCTATACACCTGTAGAATCTGCTAAAAATTATGCATTGGGCATCTGTAGTGCATCCGGCTGCACGGACATCGTCAGCAATGTCTTTGCAGGACTTACCCAAACAATTTACATTACCTGTCCACATTCCTGATGTGTTCCTAGGACTGGACGAACCGCCGCGCCCAGTGATTGGCTAAGTGGTTCTAGTGGGTGAATGGCTCTAGAGCTGCAGCCACGGGACTGGGGAGGAAGCAGAGTGCAGGGGAACTCTGGACACATGTATACTGTAATGTAAACTGTAATGTAAACTGTTTGTTCAATTGTCAGACGTCAGCTATGCATTGCTATTACACGTAGCAATGTGCATTCGGTGGACCAAAAGAACTGATCATTGGATGATTGTTTCATCACCTGATCGTTGTCCCTATTACACGAAGCGATAATCACCCGAATCAAGTCAATTAAGAGAAACTATAAGTTGGAGGCAGGAAAACATGATGTGAAGCCTGAGAGTTGTTTGGTGCGTTTGAGTGAATCTTTGGAGACAAGTAGTTTAACTGTTTTGCTAAGGCAGACAGTGAGACAACTGATTGCTTGAGGCAGGGCTAGGGGTACTGGTCATAGAAAAGAAGGGGTTGTAGTGTTCCATGTAGGCAACCACTAAGGCAGTATAGGCTAAGTTTCCTGTCAGCCTGGGTGCGGTAACTTTGTGGGAGCTAGATGTGGCTGTGGGGATACTGTCAACCGGGTAAAATCCCAGGAGGGTAAGCAGTCTTGAGCTAAAACTCAGAGGAGGCAGGTTGTAGTGGAGTTTTGGTTATCTGGTGGCATGACTGAGTTTAAAAGTGTGACTAGAGCACAATAGAACTAGGAACCATGGGAGTACCATCTGGAATAAGAAGAACAGGGCTCTAGACAGTGGGGTTTAAAATGAGAGGGAGAGGACTATTGTAGTATAGAGACATCCATTTGTATTAAGCGGAAGGTGAATTGGCAGTTGAGTCCTGTGTGTAGTAACACTGTCTTGGTAAGTGGATCCTGTAAACAGGAACCTGAGGTAGAGGGTTAAACTAGTGTTTAATGTTATATTTTGTTCATTTAATGTCTGCAGCCTTTTAAACAGCAGTACTATTTTGTGTGTGATTCTGAACCTTGTCGCAGTGCTGTAACATGCATTATGGCTTTTAAAGTGACTGCAATTATTAAAGGGGATCTGTCAGCTTTTGGGCCCTACCTAAGTTGCTGACAGTGTGCAGTCCGCTAGTAAGCATAGCACCTTTTGGCAATTTGTCCGTGCAGTGGATTGTGCACAATTTCAGGAGTTTTTTGTGCCACACTCTGGGACACCTCTCCATTCCCTCCTCCTCCCTCCTCTTCATGAATAATCAATGCTGCCCTGCCTCCTGCTAGCTCAGCTGTCAGCCAGTGTCTCTGATTGCAGATCTGTCCTCTGTCGGCAGGTTATGTCTGAAAGAAACACTGAGGTATAGTTAAATCTCTGAACACATGTGTTGGAGCTGTGGTCTAGGGGTAACTCATCTGTCTAGAGACCTGTCAGTAGTTCATTCTTTGGTTCAAATCCCAGATGGAAATGAAATATAGGTCTTTATTTTTTCCTTATTATTGTATAATTTTTAAGGCTATGTTCACACCCATTGTTTTGGTCAGTATTTTGCAACCAAAACCAGGAGTGGATTGTAAACACAGAAAGGCTATGTTCACACACTGTTGAAACTGAGCTGATGACTTCCATTTAATGGCAAATAATTGCCGTTATTTTAAAACAACGCCGGCATGACTCCTTGTGTAAACAGGGGATGTGTGGCTGATAGCAATGTATTTAAATGGCTGAACAAATGATACAGAGATAGTTCGTGTGGCCTGGCTGCTTGATTAGTTGGGCCATGTAATGGCACTGTGAGATCGACGCTAGTTTGTAGTTGAGGACAGCAGCAAAGATTGCCAGGTGTAAAAGGGCCCTTTCAAAGGACTGCAATTATCAAATTACAGCTTTAGTTGTACTCAAAGAGTGATCACTGTGTACTATCTGTGGTGTTACATAGCACTGCAGGTAACATATACTACATTATCTGCACTGTCATCTGCAATTATAGGTTACACCACAGATAACACACAATGATAACTCCAAGTACAGATAATGCATTAGATGTTACCTTCCGGCTGCCTTCAGCAGCTAGGGATTGCTGCTAATAGCCAGCACAGAGCGATTACTCTACCAGCTGTTTTACCATTTGGCTGCCACTATTTGCTAGTCCTTCCGTGGCTGCCTGACACGCGTTTGATACCAATAGACTGCATTGATCTATGTGAGCAATTCAGTTATTGCTCAGAGAAGTCCTCTAGGGGACTACAAAAGTATTTAAAAAATAAAAGATGTTCTTTAAAATATAAATGATTTCATCCCATAATGGAAGTTTAAATCACCTTTTCATAAAAGGTTGTCGTTTTATTGTCCCATCATGTGCCACATAATGGAATTATAAGTGATCAAAAGGTCCAATCTATGCATACATGGTACCAATGAAAACGACATTATAGTCAAAAAATTAACCCATATACAGCTTAGTAGACAAAAAAAAGTTAAAGGTTTTTTTTTTTTTTTTACTTTAACTTTTTTCCAAGTAGTAAAACATGATGTAAACTTCACAAGTAAAATGAGGGCTGTTGTTACACATACAGAGCAAAGAAACAAGCCCTATGGCTCTGTAGATGGAAAAATAAAAAAATTATGGCTCTTTACAGGAAAAAAAATGTAAAAATGTAAATTTCCATGGTCCTTAAGGAGTTAATGTCTGCAATCTTGATCCCCTTTTCCTTTCTGATATAGTTACTTAGTGCCATCTACATTTAATATGTACATTGGATCCTATAAACAAATGTTGAAAAACATGAAGTCTGGTCTATTGCAGAAGAAACTGGAGAAAAGAAAACAAAGTGAACAATTGTCATATGACTGCTTGTGAATGACGTATTATTTCATTGTGTATCATCTATAATAATGGGTTATAATGGTACAGTACAAAAGTATGTACAGTCTCTTTGTAGCTGATGACTTTGACATGAAGACAAAGAAACAGTTGAGAATAACATTAAGCCTTCGGTTATATGCTTCCAGCAAGTATATATAGTGTACTTATAAACTCTGCCAAGACTTAGAACCATTTTCCAGAAAATTTTATAGAAGCAAATAGTGCAAGTTGTGTTATAATTGCAATATTAAAAATTAACTTCCATAAATGTTGGATTAAATTTACCTTTAATTTTGCATTTAGTATGTGAGTGCTGCCCTATGTTATTTGCTTCCACTTGGTATGAGCAGGTGGGTGGGTGAGACCAAGCACTCCAGAAGGACCCGGATATTCTGGTAGGCTGTTCATCTGTCGCCTTTCATGTATTTCATCAACCCCTATACATGCAGACTGTGACAATGCAGTGTTTTCTTTAGTAAAGGAAAATATCTTATATTTTATATGAGCAATTTCCAGTTCACATATACTGTAAGTTAACCAGACATGTCATAGTAGATTATAATTGAACATTTGACATGTGACATTTGTGAAATGGAAATTAATGGGTATATAGTTTGGTGCTGCCGGTGTACAAGGTGCACACTTCCTTTCCTTACAAAGTGGAATGTTGAAGAGCAAGATAGTTGTCTTGGTTTTTGAGTGGAACACAGTTTATCTGTATTGTTGTAAATGATCTGTACTGTCACAGTAGAACCATCTGGGTGGCAAATATATAAAACACTCTCAAGTTCAGGTTTACAGATGCTGGTAGACAAATGATTCCCTTTTGTCCCCTACTCTTCACTCACTAAGCTATTACCCATAGGTCTTCATGGTTTATTAATCATAGGGGATTTTTTTTTTAATTTTCTTGTTTTGTTTGCAGGATGTGATAATACTACATCAAGGTACACATTTATCTATTTTTGTTAATTTAGTGCTGACATATTCTGAAGCATTACTTATCTGTCTTCAAGGGTATTACAATCTAATTTCTTGATTTCAGACACACTTTGATATATGTTTGGAATGTGAAGGAAACGCATGAGGCATTGGATGAACATTGATAAGATACCTCTGTCCCAGAACCTATGTGTTACTGCTGGTTCTGTATGTATGTATGTGTAAGTAGGCACTGAAGGTATACACTCACCAGCCACTTTATTAGGTACACCTGTCCAACTGCATATTACCGCTTAATTTCTAATCAGCCAATCACATGGCGGCAACTCAGTGCATTTAGGCATGTAGACATGGTCAAGACAATCTCCTGCAGTTCAAACCGAGCATCAGTATGGGGAAGAAAGGTGATCTGAGTGCCTTTGAACATGGCATGGTTGTTGGTGCCAGAAGGGCTGGTCTGAGTATTTCAAAAACTGCTGATCTACTGGGATTTTAACGCACAACCATCTCTAGGGTTTACAGAGAATGGTCCGAAAAATAAAAAACATCCAGTGAGCGGCAGTTCTGTGTGCGGAAATGCCTTGTTGATGCCAGAGGTCAGAGGAGAATGGGCAGACTGGTTCCAGCTGATAGAAAGGCAACAGTGACTCAAATAGCCAACCGTTACAACCAAGGTAGGCAGAAGAGCATCTCTGAACGCACAGTACGTCGAACTTTGAGGCAGATTGGCTACAGCAGCAGAAGACCACACCGGGTGACACTCCTTCCAGCTAAGAACAGGAAACTGAGGCTACAATTTGCACAAGCTCATCGAAATTGGACAGTACAAGATTGGAAAAACGTTGCCTGGTCTGATGAGTCTTGATTTCTGCTGCGACATTCGGATGGTAGGGTTAGAATTTGGCGTCAACAACATGAAAGCATAGATCCATCCTGCCTTGTATCAACGGTTCAGGCTGGTGGTGGTGGTGTCATGGTGTGGGGAATATTTTCTTGGCACTCTTTGGGCCCCTTGGTACCAATTGAGCATCGTTGCAACGCCACAGCCTACCTGAGTATTGTTGCTGACCATGTCCATCCCTTTATGACCACAATGTACCCAACATCTGATGGCTACTTTCAGCAGGATAATGCGCCATGTCATAAAGCTAGAATCATCTCAGACTGGTTTCTTGAACATGACAATGAGTTCACTGTACTCCAATGGCCTCCACAGTCACCAGATCTCAATCCAATAGAGCATCTTTGGGATGTGGTGGAACGGGAGATTCGCATCATGGATGTGCAGCCGACAAATCTGCGGCAACTGTGTGATGCCATCATGTCAATATGGACCAAAATCTCTGAGGAATGCTTCCAGCACCTTGTTGTATCTATGCCATGAAGAATTGAGGCAGTTCTGAAGGCAAAAGGGGGTCCAACCCGTTACTAGCATGGTTTTGGCCAGTAGATGTCTCCCTTTTCTATCCTTTGTAAAAGCACAGCTGAAGGTACATATATAAAGGTATAATGGTTGGAGACAGGGCCGGACTGGGAATTAAAATCATCCCTGGCACTCAAACCTCAGCAGCTCACATACCATATTCTCCCCGATATATTACACATAGCAGCGTACTATACATGCTGTAGCCAATTCTGCTTTAATTCGCCATGTTCCTCATTATTCCCTTAAATATGTGAACCCCACAGCATAAAAATAATATACATAATCTGCTGTGGATTTGATGTTGCATATTTATGTGTTTCAACAGCATCAAATCTGCAATAGATTAGATATGTATGTGCCCTTAAGGGGAGCCTGTGAGGTCCCTACCAGGTGCAGAGCTGTACAAAGGTGTGGGGGAGCTACAGTATAAGTGAAAAGGACCTTTAGTCCAGTGTAAACTTTTATAATCCTCCTTTTTATTACCAGCCACAGAGTCACAGAGGCGGAGCAGAGCCACAGAAGCACCTCCTGCCGCCACCCCTTCCTGCTCTGACTGACATACATGGTGGTGCTGCGGCTGTCGCTGTGACACTTCAGGCTATGTTCACACAACGTACAGAGACCAGCCGTTCTGTAACCCGGCCGGGTCATGGAACGTCCGGTCTCTGCACGGATCATCCCGGCCGGTACTGCAGTACCAGCCGAATGATCTTTTTGCCGCAGGGTTCTGATGCGGGCGCATCAGAACCTCCCATAGCATATTGTGTGAACTGACAGGTCTTTCTGCGGCCGCAATTCACTGAATTGCAGCTGCAGAAAACTGGCATGTCAGTTATTTGCGGACCGCACAGGATTCCGGCCGGAGCATATACGATGTGTATACGCTCCGGCCGGGATCCCATAGATCAATAGGCTACTTTGCACTTTGCACAAAGTACAACGGCAACAACGGCCGTACTTTTACGTAGTGTGAACATAGCCTCAACTGGTACTGAAAAGGATAATTATAAATGGAGTGAATATAGTGAAATTACATTCAGTGACTCACAGGAGGCGTCTTCTCTTCTTCTCTGCATGAATTGCAAGTGACGTTTTTGCTGAAGTTGGTCACTTTTTCTTGCTTGGCTATCATGAAGACTTCTCAGGCCACGACTCCTCCATGTAGAAATCTACCGGACAAACTATTTTAGGCTCCTTGCTCCAGCATCATTCACATCTATGTACAAATTTGTATTGTTTCACACAGTAACCTTGCTCCGTCTGTGCCCCCATATAAGCAGTTAGCAGTTCCCACTTTGTAACATCCCCATAAACAATAGGCCCCTCCTTTGTAACATGCCCATAAAGAATATCCCCCTTGTAAGATCCCCATAAACAATAGGCAGCTCCTTTGTAACATCCCCATATAACCCCCCACCCTTGTAAGATCCCCATATAACCCTCCCTTTGTAACATCCCCATATAATCCCCCTCCCCCCTTGTAACATCCCCATATACAGACCCCCTTTGTAACATCCTCATATACAGCCACCCCCCCTTGTAACATCCCCACATACAGGGCCACCCCACCTTGTAACATGCCCATATACAGCTTCCCCCTTGTAACATCCACATATACAGCTACCCCCCCTTGTAACATCCCCATATACAGCTCCCCCCCTTGTAACATCCCCATATACAGCTCCCCCCTTGTAACATCCCCATATACAGCCCCCCCTTGTAACATCCGCATATACAGCTTCCCCCCTTGTAACATCCCCATATACTGCTTCCCCCCTTGTAACATCCCCATATATAGCCCCCCTAGTAACATCCCCATATACAGCCCCCCCTAGTAACATCCCCATATACAGCCCCCCCAGTAACATCCCCATATACAGCTTCCCCCTAGTAACATCCCCATATACAGCCCCCCCTTGTAACATCCCCATATACAGCTCCCCCCTTGTAACATCCCCATATACAGCTCCCCCCTTGTAACATCCCCATATACAGCTCCCCCCCTTGTAACATCCCCATATACACCTCCCCCCTTGTAACATCCCTATATACAGCTCCCCCCCTTGTAAAATCCCCATATACAGCTCCCCCCTTGTAACATCCCCATATACAGCTCCCCCCCTTGTAACATCCCCATATACAGCTCCCCCCCTTGTAACATCCCCATATACAGCTCCCCAACCCCCCCCTGTAACATCCCCATAGTTTTCGTCTCCCCCCTCCCCCATGAAGACTTGGTACCCCTTTTGTACGGTCCCAAAAAGCCCATGTGTGAAACAAAACAAAAAAAACTGTATGCTCACCTGTCACCTCGCTCCCAGTAGTGTTCTTCCGGCTCAGCAGCTATCCTCTGCTGCTGCTGCGGCTCACTGCACTGTGTTCTCCTCGGCGGCACGTCCAGGAAGTGACGTCAGCCGCCAGAGGGGTTGTAGCAGACGTGCCTGCGCGGCACGTCTGCCACGCAGAGTAAAATTGTAAAGAGGCAGAGCAGCCCCCAAGTGCTGTAAGCAAGGGGGAGGCGCTGGAGACGGGGGCTGTGGGCGCTGACCTGGGAACCCATCCCTGCTAGAGCTGTTGAGTGAATAGAGGCCGGCCGCGCTGTTCTCGACTATTGCAGAGGGCCGCCGGTCCCGCTGCATACTTGCACCTGTGGCAGCGGCCCTGGCCCTATACAGCGTTCGAGAACAGCGTGGCCGGCCGCCACGCTATTCACTCAACAGCTCTTCCAGGGCAGTGTATTCCCAGGTCAGAGTGAAGTGTGCAGCAGGACCGGCGGCCCATGGATTGGTAATCTCGGCGGCCCAGCGGGCATTTGCCTGGACCGCCAGATTACCAATCCGGGCCTGGTTGGAGATGAGCGAACCTCGAGCATGCTTGAGTCGATCCGAACCCGAACTTTCGGCATTTGATTAGCGGTGGCTGCTGAACTTGGATAAAGCCCTAAGGCTATGAGGAAAACATGGATATAGTCATTGGCTGTATCCATGTTTTCCAGACAACCTTAGAGCTTTATCCAAGTTCAACAGCCACCGCTAATCGAATACCGAACGTTCGGGTTCGGATCGACTCGAGCATGCTCAAGGTTCGCTCATCTCTAATAATGGTGTCCAATGTAAACACACACACGAATTCCAATGCTTTTTTTTTTTTCTTTATATGCAATTTTTCACATCTTACATGTAGTAAACATTTTACCCTTAGTGCAAATATCGCTGTAAACGTGGAAGAAATAAATAAAGTCCACGGTTCACATTGAGCTCTTACGGTCCTCTTGGAGCAAGGTCTTGACGTCCGCGTTCACATGCTGTGCAGCAACGTTTCGAGAGTAATCTCTCTTTCTCAAGCACCTCGTTTACAGCGATTTTTGCATTAAGGGTGAAATGTTTACTACATGTAAGATGTGAAAATTTGCATATAAAGAAAGAAAAAACGCATTGGAATTCATGTGTGTGTTTACATTGGACATATTGGTTGGGGTGGCAGGCCCCTAATTCACACGCACCTTAACACGAGGAAGTGGCAGCTTTACTTTCTCATTTATATTGCATAATGATGTATGTGCCTAGGCACATGTCTCCCTTGTCTGCTACACAAGCTGAGAGTATGCTTGCTATCCTCCCTGCAAAGGTCACCCAAAATTTGTTACTGTAGTTTCCCTCTCTCCACCAATCAGCAACCTCTAAAAAGTCCAGAAGTAGAGGTGGAGTGGGCCAATTGTGCGTGGGCCCAAGGCATGACTAAGAAGCACTAAGCTCTGAAACACGTCGGCGATAGACCTGGATATTATTATTTTTTTTATATTTTACATTTTTTTGGAATAAACTTCATTTTTTAATGCACCTGTTGGAGCTGGACATTCTTCTCTATTTTTTACTTAGGTCAATTGTGTTGTTTTAGTCAGTTCCAGTCAGTGCAAACCCAAGTGATTCCTACTGAGAGATTTTCCTGTGCCTGGCTTTCTCTAAAGCAGGGGTGAGGAACCTCTTTAGTGTTGAGGGCCATTTGGGACATACACTTCTTAGCCCTCACACTCAATGTTATACTGTGTACAGCAGTGGTGTAGCATGGGTTGGCCGCACCCAGGCAAGGCAAAGTTTTGTCCCTCACCACGATGCCCCCAGTATTGTAGTTAAACCCCTATGATGCCCGTGAGTTGTAGTCAATCTCTAATGATGCCCCTAGTATTGTAGTTAACTCCTTGCCCCAATGTCCCTAGTATTGTAGTTAACCCCCAATGATGCCTCTGGTGTTTTAGTTACAGTGGTTTACAGTTCTAGACTTCTGTAAATGTAATACAGAGCTATTTAGGTGTCTATATGTAGTTACCTGGTACCGGTCGTCCACTAAGTCTTTTGTCACCTGGGTAAAGTTAACTCTATCAGGTGTCACACAAGGAGATGAAGCTGCCTTTTTGCATTTTCACCACTTCGTGTCTCACTTCCCCTAAAATGTACTGTCAGAGCACAGCTGAAGGTAAAGGGTTAACTGTGCCACTGTATGCTTTTTGTTTTGATGAATCACAGGTAAAGGTGCTTCACACGGTCCTAAACCAGCTACACGTCTTATTTCTCCTTTTTCCTACACAGCCCCACCAATAGGAGGTTAATGGATGTGGGAAGAGAGATAGACAAACAGAGAGCCCCTGCTGCAGTAAAAAGCCGGTCCTGGGCCAGCACCAGCACCCTTTTCAGAGACTAGAGCCACAGATTTTCTTATGGGAGAGACTTTCTTGGAGATGCAATGCTGAAACCACAGAAGGGGTAACCGTTCTCTATGGACCTCCGTGTCCACACCAGGGATCCTAATAATGTTGTCGGGGCAGTCTTAAGAAGGTACTGGACTGATCCTCAGTAAGACAAAGTGCAGCAAGCTGAAGTATCTTTCTGGTTCTGCATGGCTACCCTGGGAAGTCTTGGGAAGTCTTCTACGCCCAGTTGTAAAGGCCTGGGATTCGTATTACCCCACCTTCCACTCTCTGAAAGGCCCCATAGTCATCTTAACAAGCTTCACTTCTACTTCAATGCATACTCTTCTGTACGTTCTGAGTATGTTACTTGAATTGCATGGAAGTTTGCCAGTAAAAATCATGTTTGGTTAAGTGCTGGACTCTGTCCTATTTTTGTTGCCACACCTGCACCCACACCTAGTGCTAAACCTTTAAGTGTTGATGCCCGTGTGTCCGGGGTGGGTAACACCGCTCCTGGCCACCGTGACAAGTGTGCCAGTACAAACATTAGAACCCACCTGCTGTATAACATCCTCAGCACCCTGGGCCATAGCATATCTGCCTTTGGGTCTTTCAGAGCTACCTACAGCGGTTGGCAATCTTCTTTTGGTCAGTTGGTCAGTTAGTTTATCTGGTGGCAGCATGGCCTAATTCTGTTTTTTTTTTGGCCAGAGCATGTCTGCCAGTTCACCTCTTTCTAGTCAGATTAGTCAACTATTAAGCTACTGTTTTCTCAGTATCCTGTGTAAGAGGGTATACAGGGAGAGACAAGAAATTAGGAAGAACAAGTTTGAGACTCCTGAAGTTGTCTCTGACCTCAACTTGATCCTGAGGTAAAGGTCAAGCCAAAGGAGAAATATTTCCCTCTTTGTGAAGACACATGTTTCTTCCTGAAACCCTTAAACCTGCTAAAAGCAATTCACTATTCCAGTCCAAGCTGTAAGGATAATTTCTACATTTTACAACTTTCACCTAATCTAGGGTGTGATACTCCTCTGCCCAAGGGTTTCCTAGTATCTACTATTCCCTTGGTAGGCCTCCGGTCGCAGACGTTGCTGATTGGTCTTCATGACAGTAATTGTGCTCCTGCATGCCTCCCCCCTTGTATCATGTGACAGATCTGCAGAGTTTATCTGTGACCACAGTCAGCCACGCTATGAAGATCTTCGGAATCAGAGTCTATCCTAATGGGACAGTGTTTCCCTTAAGTAAACCCTTAACCTATAGCAACCAAGCTATATTTCTGCCAGTTAATTTTTCAGTTAACTTATTAGCAGTAACCTCAAAGGGACAGAGACCAAATATTCCTAATTTCAAGTTTAACAGCCTTGTGCTAAAAGAGATGATTGTTGCACAAGTACTGTTTAGTAAAGGTAAAATTGTTTCACAGAATCATAGTGTTATAAGTCATTTGCCTGCACTTTATATCACTGAAACAGCTTATTGACAAAGCAGTGTGTGATACATTAGAGACATTAGGCTAGCATTGCCACTCTGCCATGTGACATATACAATGCACTACAGCACTGACAAATCCCTCACCTATATCATATGTTGCATCCCTTGTGGCCACCATAATTATTAAGAAGAATTATCTTAATAGACACCACCAAATAACTAAATAATACATCTTCCCATCTATATTAAGACTCAAAATGTGCTTTTACTAATATAAAAGTGGATGGCTAAGTATTTTAGAAAATAAATATAAATAACAGGCACATATAACTCTTTCCTGTGTGTATCTATTTTTCTGCTAACCTACTCTTAGCACTCGATTCAGAGAATCAATGGAGCTCCCTCTTGTGGCCATTAGTAACATGACACGTTATAGATTTTGTAATTTGTTTTTAAAAGGGTTATCAAGGATTAGAAAAAACTCAGCTACATTCTTGAAAAACAGCAACATCCTGCCCTGTGTGTGGTATTACAGTTCAGCTTTATTCACTTGAATGAAACTGAGCTGCAAAACCCACACCCAAACTGAGAAAGAGCAGTATCCAAAACTTCCATGTTTTTTACAGATGGTTGTTTGACCCCAGATATTCTGTATTTGATTACCGGTGGCTAAAAAAAATATATGCAACTCTAAGGCTTGACTCCCTGGCATCCACCAGTAATCGAAGGCATAGCAATTGGGTTCGGACACACTTGAGCGTGCTCGAGATGCGCTCATTTTTCTCAGCTTGGGTAATCCCTTTAAAGCATAGTGTGTTAAAGCTATATGTTGCATTAATTCTTATAATATACAGCCAAGTGGATTAAATGGAGAGGGTTTAACCAGTTATGATGTGAAGTTTTAAACTGAAATCTTCCCCAGGTCTCAGTTTAGAGCCTTTGTTGCAGAGTCTATTTAGTGCTATAAAAATGGAGTCAGATTCCATTTTTGTTTATTCTGCAGGATTTGAGCTGAGAAAACATTGACTGCTATGCAGTATGATTTCTGCTTAGATTCTTAGTTTGGCATTTTTTTCTTTGGTGTTTTCTCATTTTTGTGTTTTCTCATTTTGGTGTAACTTAGTATAGGCATTTTAATTTCTGGCATGTTTTTCCCTGTGCTTTTCTAATTACAAGTCATGTAGTTCTTTCATCATGTGATTCTAGGAATGCAACTTTTTCTAGAAAAAAAATATGAAAAGCTCAGCATCCTTTGATTTTTACAAAAGTTCTAAAGAGCAGGAAATGCCCTGAAAAAAACACCTAACACAATTTTTATGTTTATGCCCAAATCCAAATCAATAGTGCAGAGTTTTTTTCTGTAGCAAATCTGCAGTATTTCCGCTGTGTGATGCCGTACCCTGAAAGTACTATAACTCATAACATGATCACTTTCCACGTCTTTTGTGTCGTTATGTTACTACCTCTTTTAAAGTTTAGAATACCAAAAATTAAATAGATTGTTAATAAATTATAGAAGAGGCTCATACCTTACAAAGGTCAAGCAGGAAAATGAATGTTCAGCTTAACCCCACTTGTGCATGATCAGATGAAGATGAATGAATGACTGTAGTCTGGAAGATACCCGTCCACGCATGATGACATTGTTCTTCAGACACAGCATCTGCCATATCAGAAAAAACATTAGATAGTTTAGAAGAGGACACCAATTAGCCTGCTACTAGTATACTCTTTTACTATCATATCACGCCTAAATAGTCAAGTGTGTGTACACTAATATACAGTAAACATTTGCCATTTTTTGTGTACATAAGTACAAGGGAAAGACAGCCATGTGCTTAAAAAGGACATGTTATGTTCGCACATAGTAGTTTTGCTCAGTATTTTGCAAACAAAACCAGGAGTGGATTGAAAACACAGAATGGCTATTTTCACACACTGTTGAAATTGAGTGGATGGCCGACATTTAATCGCAAATTAGTACAGTTCTTTTAAAACAACAGTGGTTGTTTTTTTTATTTTGTTTTTCTTTTAATCTGTTATCAGCATGGAGGTCATATATTATTGGGGAGGCTACATTGGGGGCCATGTATTAATGGGGAGACTACACTGGGTGCCATAAATTATTGGGAAGACTACACTGGGGACCATGTGTAAATGGGGAAACTACACTGGGGGCCATATATTAAGAGGGAGACTACACTGGGTGGCATATATTAATGAGGGAGTACACAGGGGGCACTAAATGACCTGATGGCTACACTGGAGGCACAATATAAGCTATTAACTACACAGAGGAGCACAAGCTGAGCAAACTATTGAATACACTCTGGGGCACTATTTAAACTATTAACTATGCTGTTAGTTACTATATGAGATATAAAACTACTCTATGGGTCACTATCTGGGCTATTGACTACACTAGGGGCACTATTTGAGCTGTTGACAATACTGCGGGCAATATCTGAGCTATAGACTACAGCGGGGACACTATCTAAACTGTTAACTATGCTACGGGCACTGTCTGAACTATTAAACTACATTTGAAAGGCATAGAGCCTAAGATGTTTGTCTGGCAGGAGCTGTGGATATATGTTGTGGCCAAGTGAGGTAGTCATAGAAGTCTGGGCCAAATGGAAAACATGTAACATGAATGTAACAGCACTGTAATCACTTATATGTTCTGCAGAGACTGTGTACAGTGGGCATCCACTAGTGTATGGTCACTGTATAGGGTTTATTTAGGTCTATTCTAAGCTCACAAAACTTTAGATTTTTGTGTCAATCCTAAGTCAAGCTGGACAACCATTTTTGTTTCTTAAAATAAATTGTGAGAACAGCATTGCTAGAGTAGGAAATATATTCCACAACCATTATCAGTTTCACTAAGTATAAATGTGTACTTTTGCACCCACAGCCATGTCAGCAAAGTTAGATGTGAAGAATACACTTATTACTAAGAACATGCCAAATGTATGATTTGTCATCTGTTTAAACTATGAAGAAAATAAAATTTCATTACACCGTAATTTTGGATTCCTTTTATGTTGCTTTTATTGGACTCAATCCATTTTTAGACAGTTTTCAAGTTGCAAGGCAAAATATATGTCTAGTGTCACCTTATGTATAATGTTTTCTTAGCAAGTCATAAAGGTTATGGACAGATGACCATGTTATCTCATTTTTTAGGTTTAGGTGCTCATGTATGTGTAAGGGATTACTTATAAAAAAGTTTACTTTATATGAAAGAGGCAAATTTTTAATATGAGAAAGGTGTTCTGAGATATCCATGGAAAAAGCAAATAGTTGCTATATGCTCAGGGCTGAGTTGAACTTTTTGCCTCCACCAGAACTGGTAGATGTTGTAAAGTAGGGTCTTTGGCAACGATAGCCAGGCAATAGTGGAATTTAAAGGAAAAATCCAGTTTTATTTAAGTGTTGTATTGCTCAAACGTTATACAAATCACCAATATACACTTATTTTGGGAAAATAAGTGCTTTTTTTCCTGCACTTCTATGGTTGTGGTGTTTATAAAATTATGTTCATGCCCATCTAACTAATAATTAAATTGTCTGACATATAAACCTACATATCCTGGGAACTAAAGGCCGAATAAAAAAGTATATATAAAAAATGTGTGTAATATGGGAACCCTAGGCTGTTTCGAGTATGGCTATAAGTGGCTCCTTAAGAAATTGATCCTTCACATTTTTATTCTGGTTGCTACACTTATTATTCTTCTACCTGTTGTCATAATTTTAGTAAAAGTTATTAAAGGAGAAGTCCGGCGAAAATTATTAATAAAATATTGTATTGCCCTCCAAAAGTTACACAAATCACCAATATACACTTATTACGGAAAATGCACAGAAAGTACTTATTTTCCCAGCACTTACTACTGCATCAAGGCTTCACTTCCTGGATAAAATGGTGATGTCATAACCCGACTCCCAGAGCTGGTTGCTGGAGAGGATGATGGCAGGGGGATGCTCAGTGTGCCTCCAGTGCTCTGTGTCTCTCAGTGTCTCCCTGCCATCATCCTCTCCAGCAGCCACAGCCCGCACAGCTCTGGGAGTCGGGTCGTGACATCACCATTTTATCCAGGAAGTGAAGCCTTGATGCAGTAGTATAAAAATAATGATATAATAAAAATGTGAAGGATCAATTTCTTAAAGTACAAGTGCCATGAAAAACTTTTTCCCAGTAATTGTAGCACATTACAAAGTTATATAACTCTGTAATGTGCTTCAATCAACTATCTGCCTCCCTTCCCTGTCTGTTACCCCCTCCACCCTCCAGCAGGAAGTGTAAGAAACTCACACAGACCTAATTACTGTCTTCACCAAGCTATTCTCTCAGCTTCTTCTTGTGATGATGAGTCATGAGCAGGAGGGCTGCTCTAGGTCCTGCTACACCAGCCTCCCCCTCCCCTCCTTGTCAGGTGACTTTGCTTGCTAAGCTTATCTTCTCTAGTGACATGACTCCTTCACTGAGTCCACGGCAGCAGGAGAGAGGGTATGAGGGGAGGGGGGAGCTGCCTATGTGCCCGAGTCAGTCTGAGGGAAGATAAGCAAGTGAGATGTGACAAGTGATGGCTTGCAGTTGTTCAGCCAATGGGAGCTGAGCAAGCCTGTCACCTGACAAGGCAGGGGGGGGGGGGGAGGCCAGTGTAACAGGAGAAGGAGCTGAGAGAAGAGCTTGGTGACGGTGACGACAGTAATCAGGTCTCTGTGAGTCAGGACACTTCCTGGTGGGGGGTGGAGGGGGGAAAAGACAGGGAAGGGAGGCAGATAGGTGATTGAAGCACATTACAGAGTTATATAACTTTGTAATGTGCTTCAAATACTGGGAAAAAGTTTTTCATGGCACTTGTCCTTTAAGGAGCCACTTATAGCCATACTCGAAACAGCCTAGGGTTCCTATATTGCACACATTTTTTATATATACTTTTTTACTCGGCCTTTAGTTCCCAGGATATGTAGGTTTATAATTTGTCAGACAATTTAATTATTAGTTAGATGGGCAGGAACATAATTTTATAAACACCACAACCATAGAAGGGAAAAGTGGGCACTCAAACCTCTTTCCACATGCAGTTCCCAAGGCACACCTATGTCCCAGTCCGGACTACTACTCGGCAGTGCTCTGCTCCATCAGCAAAATCCAATCCAAACAATACAGCAGCGGCACCACTGATGAATAAAAGGCTGCTTTATTTCAGGCCACAGATGAACAAACAGGTGCATTCCAATAAACACAGCAATGCCCGTATTGCGTTACTACGCTTCATCTGAGCCAGACAAAGCGTAGTAATGCAAAACGGACGTCGCTCTGTTTTTGGAATGCACCTGTTTGTTTCTCTGTGACCTGAAATAAAGCATCCTTTTATTCATCGGTGAGTGCCACTGCTGTATCTCTATTGTTTGGATTTAGTTTTATAAACCTACATATCACAACAATGGGAGGGCATATCAAGAAACTGTAAAAAAGTTTGTAATCAGGGCACCCTAATCTATTTAATGACAGTAAAATCTCATCTTTTGAGGATTCACCACAGGTCCTCTTTAAATGAGCGTACAACAGTCTCTGTTTTTAGAAAATCTGTGCTAGGTGAGTGAGGAACACAAGTGATTACCGATTAGCGTGCTCATTGCTTGTTTGCAGTGCCTTAATTGCGATTGGGCAACATGAATGATCACTGTATTGTTCGTGTGTCCATTCAAATGTATTAATGTTCCAACAAGGGATAGCACTCACCAATCGTTAGCAAAATAAAATTCCTCTTTATTTCAGTTTTCCAAAAGGTTACATGGTGCAGACAAGATCAATGGGCAACAGCTGTTTCACACGTAATGTGCTTTATCACAGCCCTAGTGTGAACACATACCCCCGCCCTTAAGTAGGGACTCTACGTCACTGCTCATTAGCATATTAAAAGCAACAAATATATAAAACAGTTACAAAAACATATATATATATATATATATATACACACAAATGTAGCAAAGGTATTGTCATATTTGCACAGTGCAGCATCATTTATCAGACTTTCATTATAGTATATTATATAAGCACTACCAACACGTCCCGTGTATCCCGGACCGATCATTTAACCCCAGGGGTCCTAGTGCCTCCGTTCTCAGTATCAAATTTGTTTCTTTTTGTAATAGTTTTGTTTGGTGATTTCCACCAGCCAGTGAACTTTTTACCTGGAGCAAACCCATAAAGCACAAATCAGCTGTGTTACTTGCATGAACAGTGCGTACATGTGAGATAAACCATTTACAACCTTTTCCAGTTTTTATAGAGCGTAAATGCTCAGAGAATCGTACAAACATCGGGCGTATGGTTTTGCCTAAATAGTAGAACCCACATGTACATATTATAGCGTAGACCACATGTGTTGTCCTACACGTGATGAGATCTCTCAAATGTATTGCTGTCACCAATATTGGGTAGGATTACATTTTAAAAGATTAAATCAGCTGTTGAGTGGTCATTTTCCTGATCCTTGGTGGATTGCTGACACTTTTACACAAGCCAATTATCAGCTAAAGGAACATTTCTTGCAACGCTCTTTGCCAGTTCTGTCCTACACAAGATGCCCTTGTTTTTTAGATTGTCCACACTGTTCTGCAAACTCTCCCCAGCAATGATTTCACTTCAGGTTGTCTAGGCTACATCAAAACTGACTCTGTACATCAGGGCTCTCCACACTGGTACATGCACTACATGAACAAGAAGCACAGGCAACCACTCTCCTTCTGGTTTCCTAAAGGGACAGGTGTTTTGCACTTCCAAGTGTTTCACCGTGTACAGTATGCCATTTTTTGGGCAGAAGTCTCAGCAACTCGGGCATTTGTAACAAAGTCCACCATCCAACCAAAATGTAATTTAACCACTGATTGTTCCCAGATGTGACACAATCTTCCCCAGACTTTGCTCTATTTTTTTCTTTCCTTTCCAGAGGTAGAGTACCTGATTCAAGTGGTACCCATCAGTCTTCATCCAATGGTGACATTTTTGGGCAAGATGAAAATGGAAAAACAGTAGCAGAGTGTACAGTTTTGTTAAACACCCACATCAAGCCATTGTAGTTGAGTCATCCTTTCTTCTTCTGGTCCTCTAGGATCCTTAACAATTGTAACATGGTCCATAAGAGACACTAGCAAGCTCCATTCTAATGTAGATTTTACAGGGTAGTGAGTGTGTTTCAGATTTTGTACAAATGATAGTCCCTCAAAGCAAGCTCAGAATGTTGTAGACGAGTAAAAAAAAAAGAAAAGCACAGCACTTCATGTAACCCTGCTGAACACTGGTAAAGTATTGACTTATGACAAGTGAGCCCTTACCTGGTGCTAGAGAAAAATTTAATGTTGAGTTGAAGTTAAAGGTAGCTGGCTGCAAGTGATGGAATGGCTTTTCCAATCACTCCAAACAATATCAAAACCTATAAACCACAACTTCAGAAGAGTAGAGAAGACTTTATTTTTTACATTGCGTGAACATAGCCATACATCAACAGTCATGTAGTGCATCAGCACTAATTGTAGCAGATAGATAGCCTAGGCTTGTTTATGATTTACTAATCCTTTTAATTCAAACCACTACTTGGGAACTTATCTCGACCAATAGTAATTAACAACTAACAAATCTTGGCTTTGGTCTCAAAAGTGTATAAAATAAAAGGTAGGGGCCTGTGTAATCTGATTATAGAAGCCCTAGAGGTCAATGAACTTCTGAAACACATTCTTATGATAAAAATCCAAAGAAGTCTTAAGGAAATGTTATTAGGCCTGCACAAAGACTTTTAAAAAGTAAAAAAATCTACCTTAAACTGCTGCTCTACAAACCTAAATGGACTGTATATGGGGTGGTTGTGAAGAGGCCTATAGACATCAGTAGCCTTTAAAGGCTTTAAAGTGACACTGTCACTCCCTTTTTGCATTATGACTTCTCTACACAGGTGTAAAAGGTAAATTTAGCAGTTTTCATACCTAATTTTATATTATACATCATGGTGCTTGTTCCAATAAAAAGTGATCTTTTATTTTCTGCAGTTGTGCCACCTAGGCGGGGTTACTATGGCGCCCACAACGGTGCCATAGACCCTGCCCCGTCATAGCCGTCTAGGTCCCGCCCCCTCGACCGCCATTGAAACGGGCTGGCCTAAAGGTCCAGGCCCCACCCCCTCTAGGTCGGGCCACACCAATGGCCACCAAGGGCTTATCCGCCCAGGTAGCACAAACCACAGATAATAAAAGAGCACTTTTTACTGGAACAAGCACCATGACGTATGGTATAAAATAAGGTATGAAAACTGCAGAATTTACCCTTTACACCTGTGAAGTCATAATGCAAAAAGGGGGTGGCAGTGTCACTTTAAACCTATTTGCTGTTATTATATGAAGGTTCTTAAAAGTGATATTTGCAGTGGGTCTGGCTTTAAGAACTTCCCTCATGATCAGCTGTTTTCAGGCAACATCCCTTTTAATGATAGCACATACTGTAGGGAGATGAGGCTCAATTCATTCATTATGAGGATTCAACTGTAGACAACTATTACAAAAACATGGTAAGGGAAATGTTGCTGTGGTGTTGATTTTTCCAATAATGCTTTTAAAATATTTTAAAATGTTTTTCTTAAAAGAATTTTGCAATATTCTGCTAAAAATAAAACAGGCCTAAACACATGCAGTTAAGTTGTCGATAACCAAACGAGTTCAACAAATCTTACATGAATCAGTAGTACAAGCAAATATAACAACCATCTTACCAGGACATGGTCATGGCAAAATTGTGCCTGAGAAAGGTTCATCACAAACTCAAATGCTTTCCATTCCCTTTAAGTGGTGGGGCAGTGTGTCCAGACTCTAATACACGTGGAAGTGGTCTGTTATCTTTGTTTTTAGGTGAAAACGAATGTAAGAAAGGAAAGGCTCCCCCTCATGATCCACTGCTAAAATTTTCATTGAGATGGATGAGTTCCCTGATGTATCAGGTTTTATGCTGTCCAGTACAGTATATGGAGAGATGAGGGGAAAGAGAGGAGTGAGAAGTGGAGACAGAAAAATAAACACAGGGAAGCTCTCATTCCAGTGGTTGATTTACAGCTTACACTGCTTGGCACTGCTCTATCATGGCCCTTATTCTGCTGCTTCTTTTTTGGGTGTGTTTTAGAGATAGAGGGAAGCAGGATCTCTTATTTTGTTTAAGTGCAGCTTATAGGGGATATTGGAGCTTGTCTTTACCCACTAACTTAGGGACAACTGAAAAGAGAAGTGAGAAGAAATGAGAACTACAGAGGTTTTTATATTCCATGCAAAAGTTATGTAATATACAGAAATAGAAACTACTACTTGTACACACACACACACACACACACACACACGCCACACACACACACACACACACACACACACACACACACACACACACACACACACACACACGAAAGCTTATTCTGAATAGTTACATGAAAGTGGAGGATACAACCTACATCTTATAGGAATAATCTATGTTTAACTTTGGGCAGCAGATTGTAAATTGTTCACAAAACCCTGTAAATGCAACTGTTTTGGAGCATGAAGGGTTTTAAAATGGGAATTACGGAAACAAAAAAATGTTTAAATTGCAACTGTCAGGATTAAAAGTTTTTCTTCTAGAAAATCCAATTTGAACCTAGAGATAGTCTTCATATAAAGAGTACCTGTTGTTATAACATTTAATTTAAATCAACAGTAGATTAGATATAAAGCATTTTTGCAATTAACAATTTTTTTTTTTAACGTTATCATGGAAAATAACACTCCTTGTGTGTAGACTCTTTTAGTGTAAACACAGGTCCCGTGTTTCCCAGGTCATCTGAGCGCTGACAGAGACCTGGATTACTGGTAAGTTCAGTTTTGTTTTACAGCATGATAATAACAAAAAAATAATGAATGTAAATTGCATCTACTGCTGACTTAGATTTTGAAAGTTATAATGATAGTTACACTTTAAGCTACACTTGGAAGTGAATGGGAGCTGAACTGCCCCAACCTGGCACTACCACTACATAATGTATGGAGATCATTTCTGCTTCATGTACTGAGTTTACTTTCCACATCACAGCTGTGAAGAGAGGTTTATGAGCAGGGATGTCAGGTGTCTTCCCTGGAAAACCCCTTTAAGGTGGTCATCTCCATGTACAAACTGAAGAAGGGACTGTCATGAGAAACAATGCTTAATATTTCAATGTGCTGAATAATCTATTTTCAGCCCAAAGTATAGGGTAATAAAATGTAAAAAAAATGTGTAAATGCTTTATATGCCTTGTAAAAATAGTGAAGTTCTAATGTCAATTTTGAACAAATTACCAGCAGTTGACAGGATATGAAACCATTGTCCCAGGAGAAAGCTTAGGCAGACAAGATACTGTCCATGATTCTATTAGTTATATCACATAATTAACAACAGCATCTCTCCTCTTTCTTGTATTGCGTAAAATATTTGGCAGTGCTATGTCATTACTTTTTATGCTTTGACTCGCATGAAATGGTCCATAACATATATTCCTACTCTAAAATGTATTTTATAACATGTCCTTACTTATTAAATTTGCCTTTTTTTATGTTATGTTTTCCATTAAGCTCTATTATAACGTGCCAGACAATAGTCTATACTGTCTGTATGATAAATGGGCTTTCACTGTAGACCTGTCTTCCTGACCATAGTCACCTAATTATTTAAAATATCTTGCTTTTCATACAGGTGAATGCCAATTGAAACATGGATGAATGTTCCACCCTACTTGATGATTGCATGATGATTATATGTACATGTGACATTGGACGACTCTCTATAGAAGTCACATCATACTCCTTTGTGAACTTCAAGAGCAATCCCTTTGCTGCTGATAGTTTATTAGTCAAACATTCCAGCCCATGCTTTACAAGAAGGCTTTAAGTGAATGCAGATGGGGTTTTAGAAGTCGCAGTACTGACGTGTATCCAAATAGTTGTCCTCATATTTAAAATTTCACCTCATTTATCGGGTTGGGTTTAACCCTGCTAAAGTCAGATCTCCACCCTGCAGACTGTAATGTGCATCTGGGATGGAAAGTCTACAATAAATCAAACAGAGCTCTTGCCTCTACATCAAATATTTGCCAAAAATAGTGTGAGAAAAACTGACATTTCAAGCAAAACAGTTTATGAGGCTTGCTTTTGTTCATTGAGATAAATGTGTATCCTCAGATTATTAAATTAATGTTATTTCCTGCATGAGATGGATCAAGTAAGTAATATGTAAACTATTTTATGCCGTGATTCTCACCTAATTTTACCATTTTGCCTAGTGATTTCTAAACTATGCAGGTACTTACTGATAAACAACATAAAACACATATATGCACTAGTTTTGAGCAAGCACCAAAATGCTCGAGTGGACGCCAAAGACTATGCTTTCTAGCCACATCCATTGACTGGCTAAACTGGCTGCCAGTGAGCAAGGGACCAAAGCTAGCACCAGAGGGTATAGGGAGGAGCATGGACAGGTAAGTATGCCTGCTTTATTTTTTTTAACTGTGAAGGTACCAAACAGTTTTGTAGCTCCCAGCATCATCATGAATGATGATGCTGGGCACTGCAAAACTGTTTAAATAGTTATGCCACTATACTGACACAGTACATATTTAGTGCAAATATTTAAAAAACACCCAAGTACCCAAAGCTCCCCAAGGTGCTTGGAAGAGGATCATGCTAAATCAAGCACCCTGATGCTCGATCAAGCACTATGCTCGAAAGAGCACACTTGTGCAACACAGTACTAATAAATAAATGATAAAAAGGAACCTCACGGCAGAAGATATCAGTAAGTGGCTTGGTAAAGGTCCGTTAAGCAAGGTATCTCGAAAAACTGGGTCAACATCAGCATCCAAGGAACTGAGTGCTAACATTATAGTATTATGTTAGGAGGTCAGATGTCCCTGAGCCAGTGGGTAAAGACTATGCCCTACAATGACTCCATACTCTTTACACACACAAAAGTCAATCCTGTTCTTCTCTCTTTTTACAGTACACCCTAAGAAGCAGCAGGGCATGGAGCATAGAGTAGTAGTGATCAGTCTAAACTGAAACAAACCCTGGGTTTATGTATTAATGTTTTCCAGACAGCTTAAGAGCTTTATCCAACTTCAGCAGCCCCCGCTATGCCAAATGCTCGGGTTAGGATAGACTCGAGCATGCTTGAGGTTCGCTCATCTCTAGCTGTCGGAACTCACTCTAACTACAATCTTATCCTTTCTCAGCCTTCCTCTCTCCATATTTATGTATGGGTAGCATGTAATCTGACCTATTGAAAGGTTAGCATAGGGGTGTGAAAGAGCCTTCATAAAAGGAAAAAAAGTATAGAATTAGGGCTGGCCGGTATACCGCAAAAATACTGATACCGTCACTGGCGTCGGTTAACCGACTTCAACTTGACCAAGACGGTATTTGCGGTATTTTTGTATTTCTGTGTCCCTGCGCCCGTCCTGTCAGAGTCCTCCGCACACACACGAGCGGCCCGGCACCAGCGCAGGTATCAGAGTGGGAGGTGGAGGAGCAGCAGCAGGGTCCAGGTGAGAATGCTCCCCCCCGTCCAGTTCAAGCGACCCCCCCGCCTGTCCCGTCTGCCCACCCGTCCGGTCCGAGGCCCTGTCCTGCCAAAGCGCCCACCACCCGTCCGGTCCGGCGTCCCTGCACACTGAGGGGACTACAGGACAGTCGCCGCCAAGTGCTGCTGTGACATGGCTGCATCCCTGCACACGCATAGGACAACATGTACAGCGCACGTCGGCTGGGGGGGGGGGGGGGGGGCGATCGGACGGGACTGGTCCGGGAGGGGGGACCGACACGGGGGACTGGCACCAGTCCCCCCCCTCCCGGCCTGGCGGAGGCTTTACTGTAGTCCCCTCAGTGACAGTACAGGACTGTAACATAGGAGGAATGTGCTGCAGCAGGCAGGATAAGTTATAGGAGACATTGCTGTGTGTGGCATCCTGCCTGCTGCAGCCCATCCATTCCTCCTATGTTACAGCGCTGTACTGAGGGGACTACAGGTCCCAGCATGCAGCTCTCTGTGCTCCCTGTACAGTAATACACCCCAATCCCTCCCCCTATATAGTCATACACCCCAATCCACCCCCTGTATAGTCATACACCCCAATCCACCCCCTGTATAGTCATACACCCCAATCCACCCCCCTGTATAGTCATACACCCCAATCCACCCCCCCTGTATAGTCATACACCCCAATCCACCCTCCCTGTATAGTCATACACCCCAATCCACCCCCTGTATAGTCATACACCCCAAACCACCCCCCTGTATAGTCTTACACCCCAATCCACCCCCCCTGTATAGTCATACACCCCAATCCACCCCCTTTATAGTCATACACCCCAATCCACCCCCCTGTATAGTCATACACCCCTATCCACCCCCCCTGTATAGTCATACACCCCAATCCACCCCCTGTATAGTCATACACCCCAATCCACCCCCTGTATAGTCATACACCCCAATCCACCCCCTGTATAGTCATACATCCCTATCCCTATGTGCCCCCGTATAGTCATACATCCCTATCCCTATGTGCCCCCCGTATAGTCATACATCCCTATCCCTATGTGCCCCCCGTATAGTCATACATCCCTATGTGCCCCCCCTGTATAGTCATACATCCCTATCCCTATGGGCCCCCCCTGTATAGTCATACATCCCTTTCCCTATGTGCCCCCCGTATAGTCATACATCCCTATCCCTATGTGCCCCCCGTATAGTCATACATCCCTATCCCTATGTGCCCCCCGTATAGTCATACATCCCTATCCCTATGTGCCCCCTGTATAGTCATACACCCCTATCCCTATGTGCCCCCCATATAGTCATACATCCCTATGTGCCCCCCCTGTATAGTCATACATCCCTATCCCTATGGGCCCCCCCTGTATAGTCATACATCCCTTTCCCTATGTGCCCCCCGTATAGTCATACATCCCTATCCCTATGTGCCCCCCGTATAGTCATACATCCCTATCCCTATGTGCCCCCCGTAGTCATACATCCCTATCCCTATGTGCCCCCTGTATAGTCAAACACCCCTATCCCTATGCACTTCCATGTATAGTCCTGTACCCCTATCCCTATGTACCTCCTGTATAATAATACACCCCTATCCACCCTTCCCCCATATAGTCATACACACCTATCCCTATGTGACCCCCTGTGTATATACATAGTTACATAGTTAATACAGTTGAAAAAAGACACATGTCCATCAAGTTCAACCAAGGAGGGGATGGATACAGGGAAGGGGGAGGGGTGATAGGTTCTATACATATGCATTTATATTATTTTGCTTTAAGAACTTGTCTAGGCCGGTTTTGGCCGGTTACACATACTGTAGAGGCTGTATACCTGTATATACATGTCCAGGTCCCCTAATAATGACAAATAATGATAATAAACTAACCACAGGTTGCTGCTCAGTGAGTTCTTTTTTACTTTTTTTAAATCAAAATGTCGCCAGTTTGGCACGGCAAGTGGGTGTGGTTTGCAAAAAGATGCGTGTCCTAGTTATCGTTGAATTATTGTTACCGCGGCTACATGTGCGATAAACCGTGATATTGATTTAGGCCAATATCGCCCAGCCCTATATAGAATACTTAAATGTTTTTTTTTTTCACTTATAGAGCAGCTGCTAACTGTTCAACTGACCACCAAGGTTCTAACACCTACTGTACAATTGAACTTTGGATATCAGATTACCAGTTGTGTCAATGGGCTGCTGGGCGACAATTAACAGAAGGAGGAACAGGTATTACTGGCAGAGGTTGTAACCCCCACATCTGAAGCCACATCTGATGTAATCACGTGGTGCGTCTGTGTCTTGCAGGGATTTTTGAAGTGCAGTGCAGCCTCTAGTAAGCATGGTGTTGCTAGGGTCCTAAGTACTACCGCCTACTACTACCCTCAGCGGGAGGCCCCAGAGCAATAGCAGCACTGAAACACATAAAGTACTGGTGGGCTGGAAGCTGGGACACATGGTGCAACGTAGAGCAAATCAGTGTTGCACACCTCTCGCTGGTAGGTGCTCAGTGGGTTGTGGTTCTTCAACCATGTATCCAAAGAGTAGTAAAGTCCACGGCACTCAATGTTATGCAGAAGTGAAAAGGTTTATTTTACAGTGAAAAAATAATGTATACTCCGACCAATATGAGATACTATGCAGTAGAGACCATAATAGTAAAGCAAGCTTTCGGCCCTTCCCGGACCTTCTTCAGGCTTGACAGAACTGATTGTTTCTGTCATAACAACAGAGGCCCTGAGGATAACAGCAACACAGGAGAACTGTTCCTGAGAGTGTGCAAGCTTCAGGGACAGAGAGGAAACTTTCATTAAGATGCCAGGTTAATTTACAGTGCAATGATGGGTTACCAAATTGCCAAATTTATATGGTTTCTTTTTATTTCAAGTTTTACTACTTTGGCTAAATAAAATCACTTTCTTTTTCTTAAAAACAAATATAACAGTGTCACCACATTCAAAGGCACATAATGTTCTTATTTTTCTCTAGACAGAGCTGTGTTAATTTTAATTGGTATCATTTTAGGGTATATATGCAGGGCCGGACTGGGACTTAAAATCAGCCCTGGCAATCAAACCCCAGCAGCCCACATACCATATCATGGTATATCAATTCTGCTTCATTTAGCCATGTCCCCCACTACTCCCTTAAAGGGAAACAATCAACCGATCAGTTCCCTGGAGCATTGTATAAAGCACCTGGTGCGGCCGCGACAAGTACCGACCACGGCCGCAGCAGGTGCTTTATAACGGAGAAAATGACTTTTATTCCCCGGCTTGTGACTAGATACAAGCGGGGAAGTAGTCATGGTGGTCGGCTCCCCGCTTGTATCTAGTCACTGCGCTCTGCCTGTCAGCGCGCTCGGCGGGATGATTGACAGGCAGAGAGGCCAGTAACGGACCTCTCTGCCTGTCAATCATCCCCTCTGAGCGCGCTGACAGGCAGAGCGCAGTGACTAGATACGAGCGGGGAGCCGACCACCATGACTACTTCCCCGCTTGTATCTAGTCACGAGCCGGGGAATAAAAGTCATATCAGCTCAAACGGGCTTATTAGTTCCCTTTAAACATGTGAAACCCACCATCAGCACCTAAAAATAATGCTATAACATGATCTGCTGTGGATTTGATGCGGCATATTTATGCATTCATTTCAACTGATTAAATCAGAAGCATCAAATCTGCATTGGATTAGGTATGAACGTGCCCTTAAAGGGAACCTGTGGGGTCTATACCATGTACACAGCTGTAGATCCCAGCGTACAGGTCAGGGACCGGACCTTTAGTCCAGTGTAAACCTTTATAATCATTCTTTCCATTACCAGCTGAAGTGTCACAGATGTGGAGCAACAGCAGCACCTTCTGCCCGCCCCTTCCTGCCCTGACTGATGGACATATAGGGTGCTGCTGCTGCGGCTGCTGTTGTGAAACTTTAGTTGGTAATGAAAAGGACAATTATAAAAGTTTACACTGGATTAAAGGTCCTGTCAGTGATATCTCCCTCATACCTGTCTGCTGAGATCTACAGCCCTAGACCTGGTATGGACCTCACAGATTCCCTTTAAAGGAGAAAAACATGGCCACTTTCTTCCAGAAACAGTGCCATACCTCAGTTTGAGTGAGGTATTGCAGCTCAGTTCCATTGAAGTGAATGGAGCCAAGTTGTAATAACACACATAACCTGAAGACAGGGGTGGTGCTGTTTTTGGACAAAAGTTACTATATTTTTTTTAATCCTTTTATCCTGACTATGTCTCCATATAATGGCGGTATAAGTAGTAAGGTTTTAATTATTAAAATGTGTCTGCTGGTTGTGATCTCATGTGTAATCAAAGCTACATAATAAGCTGGTAGATAGATATTTCCTACTGGATATCTATCTCCTATCTATCTATCTATCTATCTATCTATCTATCTCCTATCTATCTATCTATCTATCTATCTATCTATCTATCTATCTATCTATCTATCTGTCTCCTATCTATCTCCTATCTATCTATCTCCTATCTATCTCCTATCTATCTATCTATCTATCTATCTATCTATCTATCTATCTATCTATCTATCTCCTATCTATCTATCTATCTATCTATCTATCTATCTATCTATCTATCTATCTATCTCCTATTTCCTATCTATCTATCTCCTATCTATCTCCTATCTATCTATCTCCTATCTATCTATCTATCTCCTATCTATCTCCTATCTATCTATCTATCTCCTATCTATCTCCTATCTATCTATCTATCTATCTATCTCCTATCTATCTCCTATCTATCTATCTATCTCCTATTTCCTATCTATCTATCTATCTATCTCCTATCTATCTATCTATCTATCTATCTATCTCCTATTTCCTATCTATCTATCTATCTATCTCCCTCCCTATCTATCCATCTCCCTCCCTATCTCCTATCTATCTATCTATCTATCTATCTATCTATCTATCTATCTATCTATCTATCTATCTCCTATCTATCTCCTATCTATCTATCTCCTATCTATCTATCTATCTATCTATCTCCTATCTATCTCCTATCTATCTATCTATCTATCTCCTATCTATCTCCTATCTATCTATCTATCTATCTCCTATCTATCTCCTATCTATCTATCTATCTCCTATTTCCTATCTATCTATCTATCTATCTATCTCCTATCTATCTATCTATCTATCTATCTATCTATCTATCTATCTATCTATCTCCTATTTCCTATCTATCTATCTATCTATCTATCTCCCTCCCTATCTATCCATCTCCCTCCCTATCTCCTATCTATCTATCTATCTATCTATCTATCTATCTATCTATCTATCTCCTATCTATTTCCTATCTATCTATCTATCTATCTATCTATCTATCTATCTATCTATCTATCGCCCATCTATCTATCTATTGCCCATCTATCTATCTATCTATCTATCTCCTATCTATCTATCTATCTATCTATCTATCTATCTATCTATCTATCTATCTATCTCCTATTTCCTATCTATCTATCTATCTATCTATCTATCTATCTATCTATCTATCTCCTATTTCCTATCTATCTCCTATCTATCTCCTATCTATCTATCTATCTCCTATCTATCTATCTATCTATCTATCTATCTATCTATCTATCTATCTCCTATCTATCTATCTATCTATCTATCTATCTCCTATCTATCTATCTATCTATCTATCTATCTATCTATCTATCTCCCTCCCTATCTATCCATCTCCCTCCCTATCTCCTATCTATCTATCTATCTATCTATCTATCTATCTATCTATCTCCTATCTATTTCCTATCTATCTATCTATCTATCTATCTATCTATCTATCTATCTATCTATCGCCCATCTATCTATCTATTGCCCATCTATCTATCTATCTATCTATCTCCTATCTATCTATCTATCTATCTATCTATCTATCTATCTCCTATTTCCTATCTATCTATCTATCTATCTATCTATCTATCTATCTATCTATCTCCTATTTCCTATCTATCTCCTATCTATCTCCTATCTATCTATCTATCTCCTATCTATCTATCTATCTATCTATCTATCTATCTATCTATCTATCTATCTCCTATCTATCTATCTATCTATCTATCTATCTCCTATCTATCTATCTATCTATCTATCTATCTATCTATCTATCTCCCTCCCTATCTATCCATCTCCTATCTATCTATCTATCTATCTATCTATCTATCTATCTCCTATCTATCTATCTCCTATCTATCTATCTATCTCCCTCCCTATCTATCCATCTCCCTCCCTATCTCCTATCTATCTATCTATCTATCTATCTATCTATCTATCTATCTATCTATCTCCTATCTATTTCCTATCTATCTATCTATCTATCTATCTATCTATCTATCTATCTATCGCCCATCTATCTATCTATCTATCTTTCTATTGCCCATCTATCTATCTATCTATCTATCTATCTATCTATCTATCTATCTATCTATCTCCTATCTATCTATCTAGAACTTTCTGTGCATGATACTCTCATAGTTAATAACACCAGTAAGCAAATATTATCACCATACTGTACACCTTACTGCCATACTGTCACTAAGCAAACCCACCAATATTTCCTATACTACCAGTATATAAGTAACAAATAATATCACCACACCATGAGCACGGCCATTATCACCACATAGTGACTAATACCACTACACTGTGACTGAATACAATCCACTATATAAAACACTAATATTACCAATAATACCAGAATACACAGGACGAGTAATACCATCACACCATGCCCACTACCCTCAGCATACGGTGACTGGATAATACCACTATACCATCACACCATGCCCACTACTCTCAGCATACGGTGACTGGATAATACCACTATACCATCACACCATGCCCACTACCTCCTCAGCATACGGGGACTGGATACCACTATCCACCAAATAACAGCCGCTATATAAAGACCAATATTCTCCCAAAGCAGTGACCAGAGAACACAGGTGTCACACTCCGGCCCTCCAGCTGTTACAAAACTACAGATCCCATCATGACTGGACAGCTAAAGCATGATGGGAATTGTAGTTTTGCAACACCTGGAGGGCCTGAATTTGACACCCTGATACAGATGTAGATCCGAGCTGTGTAAAGGTTCTGCAGACCTTATAGGTGATTATAGTGCAGTTACATCCTGTCACTCACAGTAGGCGTCTTCTCTGCATGAAGAGACGTCCACTTTTCCTTTTCTTCTCCATCTGGCTTCAGCCATCATGAAGGCTTCTCTGGCCATGACTCCTCTCCACGGGATCTGCCAGACAGACATTTTAGGCTTCATGCTCCAGCAACATCTTCCTCTATACATCCTCATCTATACATCCCTCCATATATAATAGCCTCCCTTCCCCCGCTGCACATCTCTCCATATAGAATAGCCCCCCTGCTGTACATCCCCCCATATAGAATAGCCCCCCCGTGTATCCCCCAATATAGAATAGCCCCCCTGCATCCCCCAATATAGATTAGCCCCCCTAAACATCCCCCCATATAGAATAGCCCCCCTGTGCATCCTCCCATATAGAATAGCCCCCCCTGCATCCCCCCATATAGAATAGCCCCCCCGTGCATCCCCCATATAGAATAGCCCCCCCGTGCATCCCCCATATAGAATAGCCCCCCGTGCATCCCCCATATAGAATAGCCCCCCGTGCATCCCCCATATAGAATAGCCCCCCCCGTGCATCCCCCAATATAGAGTAGCCACCCTGTGCATCCCCCAATATAGAGTAGCCCCCCTGTGCATCCCCCAATATAGAATAGCCACCCTGTGCATCCCCCAATATAGAGTAGCCCCCCCGTGCATCCCCCAATATAGAGTAGCCACCCTGTGCATCCCCCAATATAGAGTAGCCCCCCCGTGCATCCCCCCAATATAGAATAGCCCCCCCTGCATCCCCCCAATATAGAATAGCCTCCCCTGTGCATCCTCCCATATAGAATAGCCCCCCCCCGTGCATCCCCCCAATATAGAATAGCCTCCCCTGTGCATCCTCCCATATAGAATAGCCCCCCCGTGCATCCCCCCAATATAGAATAGCCTCCCCTGTGCATCCTCCCATATAGAATAGCCCCCCCCGTGCATCCCCCCAATATAGAATAGCCTCCCCTGTGCATCCTCCCATATAGAATAGCCTCCCCCTGTGCCTCCCCCCAATATAGAATAGTCCCCCCTGTGCCTCCCCCAATATAGAATAGCCCCCCCCTGTGCATCCCCCCCAATATAGAATAGCCCCCCCTGTGCTTTCCCCCAATATAGAATAGCCCCCCCCTGTGCATCCCCCCCAATATAGAATAGCCCCCCCTGTGCCTCTCCCCCAATATAGAAAAGCCCACCCTGTGCATCCCCCCAATATAGAATAGCCTCCCTCTGTGCCTCCCCCAATATAGAATAGCCTCCCCCTGTGCCTCCCCCCAATATAGAATAGCCTCCCTCTGTGCCTCCCCCAATATAGAATAGCCTCCCCCTGTGCCTCCCCCCAATATAGAATAGCCCCCCCCCGTGCATCCCCCCAATATAGAATAGCCTCCCCTGTGCATCCTCCCATATAGAATAGCCCCCCCGTGCATCCCCCCAATATAGAATAGCCTCCCCTGTGCATCCTCCCATATAGAATAGCCCCCCCCGTGCATCCCCCCAATATAGAATAGCCTCCCCTGCGCATCCTCCCATATAGAATAGCCTCCCCCTGTGCCTCCCCCCAATATAGAATAGTCCCCCCTGTGCCTCCCCCAATATAGAATAGCCCCCCCCCGTGCATCCCCCCCAATATAGAATAGCCCCCCCTGTGCTTTCCCCCAATATAGAATAGCCCCCCCCCCTGTGCATCCCCCCCAATATAGAATAGCCCCCCCTGTGCCTCTCCCCCAATATAGAAAAGCCCACCCTGTGCATCCCCCCAATATAGAATAGCCTCCCTCTGTGCCTCCCCCAATATAGAATAGCCTCCCCCTGTGCCTCCCCCCAATATAGAATAGCCTCCCTCTGTGCCTCCCCCAATATAGAATAGCCTCCCCCTGTGCCTCCCCCCAATATAGAATAGCCCCCCCCCGTGCATCCCCCCAATATAGAATAGCCTCCCCTGTGCCTCCCCCAATATAGAATAGCCTCCCCCTGTGCCTCCCCCCAATATAGAATAGCCTCCCCCTGTGCCTCCCCCCAATATAGAATAGCCTCCCCCTGTGCCTCCCCCCCAATATAGAATAGCCCCCCCTGTGCCTCCCCCCCAATATTGAATAGCCCCCCCTGTGCCTCCCCCCCAATATAGAATACCCCCCCCCCCCACCATGGCCACATGTTAAGGGGTTAAAAAAAAACCACACACATTCTCACCTGTCACCTCGCTCCCGGCAGCTTCTTCCTCCCGGTCCCGGATCTTCAGTCTGCAGCCTCTTCTCCCTGCTGCAGCGCGTCGGCGGCGTCTCTTCTCACAGGTCCTCAGCGGCGCGTCAGGGAAGTGACGTCAGCCGCTGGGGTCCTGTTAGAGGTGCCTGCAGACGTGCCTGCGCGCGGCACGTCTGCAGCCCCGGGCCGGCCCTGGCACCTTCCAGCTAGGAAGACTGGCCGGCCACAGGAGTGACTGGCAGGGCCGGGGGCCAATGGCTCCCTGGCTCTGTCAGTCAGAGGCAGAGCGCGGCCGCTGCAGACTGTGAGCGTTCATCTTGAACGCTCACAGTTAAAGGGCCAGGGCGCCGGCCCTCTGCAGAGGCTGAATGAATAGCGCAGCGGCCGGCTGCGCTATTCTTGCAGCCACTGCTGAGGGCCGGCGCACATGGGGGCCAGGAACGGCGGCCCCCGGATTGATAATACTGGCAGCCCAGCGGGCATGTGCCCGCTTTGCCAGATTACCAATCCGGGCCTGTATATATGCCTTTTCAAATGCTTTCTTTTCCATTTTTCAGAGGCAGATTAACAATTTACAGCAATTCTAGCATGTTTTAAAATCTATGTTCACTATGTGACATAAATAATGATATAATTTTTATACAGATCCTAACTACTAACTACTATATACTGTAAGTGTATAGAAGAATCCTGGAAGTAGATAGATGCTTATTTATTCAGTGTAGGCCTTCATGAGCTTCATGAGTTTAGGCCTAAAAGCCTAAACACGTCCTCCATGCACCTGTTTGTATTTTGTCTAAGCTGAATAAATTAGTATCTATGTACTTCTTCAATATACTGTAGTTTCTGGTTCTTCCTTCCTCATGCATAAACAGTATTGCTAAGTGCACATTGTACTAGCTACTATATGAGGGCACGGTATATTAATTCATATATGGGGAAAAGTATATAATTAATTCATATATGGAGCCACAGTATATAATTTATTTAAATTTAGGGGCACAGATTATATTTAATTCATTTCCGGGGTATTATGGAAAAAAATAGAGACTATAGAGAAAACATAGGTGATGATGTATATCCTTACCACTGCTTAGGTCATACTTGGAGGTGTAGTTTCAAATGGTAAAATTTTTTTAGTGGTTGGCAATTGGTATATTTTAGCATTATTGTGAAAATTATTTTACATGATGTACTACCCTGTGGTAACACGCCCCCCCTCCTCTTCCTGTGCTTAGCGTTTCTCAACCCTTTCCACCTCGGGACACCGCTACCAAATAATGTTCTACAGAATATTAAAAACACTTCATTCAGTGACTCAAAGGTGACGTCTTGTTTGATCTAAGGCGTTTACTTTCCCTTTTCCTCTCCACCCGTCTCAGGCCTCCATGAAGATTTCTTCCAGCTACAATTCATTTCTTTAGAACCTTCCAGACAAACATCTAAGGCTTCACACTTTTCTTTCAACCTCCTTTCTTTTTTCTCACCAATAGGGTCCCATACAGTAGTAATTCCACTGTTTGGTGCCATACGTAGTAAAGTAAGTACGTGGGTCCTGTATGTAGGATCCCCTATATAGTAATGATGCCCCCATCTGTGACCCCCTTTATAGTTTATATGCACATTTCATTATTATTATTATTATTATTATTACTACTATTACTACTACTACTACTATAGAAAATTACTATTTTATAATTGGGATCAGACAGTTGTCTGAACTAGAATTCATTTAAAGAGTCACTGTCGTGAATTTTTTTTTTGCAGAAATCAATAGTCCAGGCGATTTTAAGAAACTTTGTAATTGGGTTTATTAGGCAAATATGCCATTATCTGCATGTCAAAAGCCTTTTCCCAGGTCCTTCCCCCTCCTATCCTTTCTGTCATCCACTGCTCAGAATCAGGAAATCTCAATCAGACGCGTCCTGTCTGTTCTATGAAGAGGGGAGGGGGGGGGGGGGGGAAAGATACAGAGGAGAAATGGCAGCAGAAAACAGAGAACAAAGGATTACTCAGCAGGGGAGCTATTCAGAGGCTATTCAGAGGTCAGATAGGTCAGTGGTGACATCAGAGGAGAGAGGACAGAGGGTAATGTAGCTTTTAATTAACTCATTGTTGTCCTGTTTTGGTGTCTCTTTTCCCTCTTTCCATAGGAGAACAATGAAGACAGGGGGGAGAGCTTCAAACTGCTTTTTCATGATAAAAAAAATCATTTTTCAGCTAATAAACCCAATTACAAAGTTTCTTAAAATCGCCTGGACTATTGATTTCTGCAAAAAATAAAAATAAAAAAATTCACGACAGTGACTCTTTAAGGGAAAATGCTAAAAAATTAAAAGAGAAGTCCAGCCAAAATGAAAAATCTGCTGTAGGCAGGAGGGCATGAAATTAATAAAGAATCTCTACTTACCCATCCCTGTACTCCAGCAGCGCCGAGTCACAGGCTCACTGACTGCTGCAGGACTCCTGGATCTCCTGCTTGTGTAACATCACAACTTGGGTCAGGAATGCCCGCTCAGCCAGTCAGTGACTGGGGTGGGAGCCTGTAATGTGGCAATGTCAGGGCATGGGGATGGGTAAGTATAGATTCTTTATTATGTTCCCACACCCTGGATTTTTCATTTTTACATATATGTAAAAAAAAAGGCCTCATAGTTACTTGTCTCTTCTCACTCTTTATTTTGTAAAATTAGCTGCAACTCTGCCAGAAATTCATACCAAATCAGCAGAATTTCTAGACAGAAATGTCAGAAATGTCAGGTGTCAGATTAAAATTTTCTTACTGTAGTAGAACAAGATCACTATTCATCTTAGGCTGGGTTCACACTACGTATATTTCAGTCAGTATTGTGGTCCTCATATTGCAACCAAACGAGGAGTGGAATAAAAACACAGAAAGGATCTGTTCACACAATGTTGAAATTGAGTGGATGGCCGCCATATAACAGTAAATAACGGCCATTATTTCAATATAACAGCCGTTGTTCTAAAATAACAGCAAATATTTGCCATTAAATGGCGGCCATCCACTCAATTTCAACATTGTGTGAACAGATCCTTTCTGTGTTTTTAATCCACTCCTGGTTTTGGTTGCACTATGAGGACCACAATACTGACTGAAATATACGTAGTGTGAACGCAGCCTAAAACAATTGTGCTAATGTATTAAGGAAAAAAGACCTTGCAGTTAAAGATCAATGCCAATTGTAAAACCAGGTTCAATAACTGTAGTATTAAAAGAAATCTTAATAAAGTTGACATTTTACATGTAAGCACTTTGCTACATACCTGGAAGTACTGGCAAGCATTGCAGCACTTCATTCTAATGGTGATTACGTCTTTCCAACAAATTATTAGCACATGTCCTACAAAAAAAGTTTAATATGCTATCCTTTGAAGGAGCAGATTGTTTCTTTGGATGTGAGGAAATAATATAATTGTTAGCATCACGGCTGCAGGCTGCAGGTATCTGACTTACCTAAGTGTTCCATTTCCACATGTTAAAATGAGTTTGGATCAAATGCTCATTGTCTTTGGTGTCAGGGTGTGCTTCAAGTCAACCTGTAACATTTCATTTTGATTCCTTCCTTAGAAGGTCATATTATAAAACATTTGCTATGAATCACATCATAAAACAGGTTGATACCATTGATAGAGGGTCCTGAAGCATAACATATTGTTGTATATTAAACATCTGTTCCTTTCTATACTGTATAGGCAACTTCAAGGCCTTTCACATCACAAATACCTTAAATGCAATTTTGGATACATTTAAAATACCATGTTTTTATTTTGAAGAAAAATCAATATGCTCCTGTAATATATATTATAGCCAAAACAGAACAGGTATAGTATTATGTGAATGAGACATATGTTCTACCATGGCAGAGTACAAGAAATAAACCTGGAAAGTGGAGCATCAACATTTTACAGGGCCAAGCCAAGAAAGTCACCAAAGTCTGACAACTTGGCTCTATATGCCCTATTGGGATATATGGACATCATTATAGCTGTTCCTCCACTTGGGATTCCCCTTTATGAGCCAGAGCAGACATCTGTTAAAAAAGAGCAGCTTATACTATGGTGGATGCTGCCCATCCATGCAATACATACATACATAGGGACATTTCCCATTTCCCTGTTAGTTGCCTTTGTGGGGATAATTTAGGGTTCTCCAATAAACGTTAATTACAGGGGGCTTCCAGATCCGGACCACTGGCAATCACCTGGCCACATGTAACAGAATACAAGATGTAGCATATTTGTCTTTTCCAGAGATGTATCACTCATGCACTGTGAACTGAGTATTTCCTTCCTCATCTGGAGATATTCCCTTATACACCAGCAGCTGTCATCCCCGGTTTTTCCTCTGTTTTAAAGAGATACTGTATCCACCAACTTAAGCCATACATTATTGCTTAAAAACTAATCTAAGAATAACAAGATTCCCGGCACAGTTCCTCAAACCGTAATTATCAGTAACGCAGCGTGCAGAGGAGTGTGAATTGTAGCCAACTCAGTAGGACCAAGATCAGGTGACCATGATGGTGCTCTGTCCCATAAAGATATAGATGATGCACAATAGATGAGAGATCAGGCGGCACTCACCGAATCCATGAGAGGTCATTTATTGTAGATACAAACACCGATCGGCAAACAACAGAGACAAGTTACATGCAGGGGCCTGTGGAATGTCCCTGCATGTTGCTTGTCTCCTTGATTGATGATTGGTGTTTGTATCCACAAAAAATGACCTCTCATGGACTTGGTGAGTGCCGCCTGATCTCTCATCTATTGTACATTATTGCTTAAAAAATGCCAGCCACTCAGTTGTCTTCTATGTAAGTGACATAGGTTAGGTGACTATTATTCATTGCAGTGGCCACAGGGGTTAAGGGCAGTGTATAAAGTGAATCTCATCTAATTTATTTTAGCTTTAAAAATGCCATAGATAATGCTATAGCAATAGACAATATTCACAATACTCCATAGAGTAGTTTTTCTAGAATTAAATATGAGATAGTTAACACCCAGCCCGCAGATTCTTATAAAATTCTTTACGTCACCACCACAGCTTCACATTTATGATGATAAAGTATTAGCTTAGAGACTGCAATGTGCTTGGAACCATCAACTCCCGTATCCACAATAAACACATACAGTACTGTATGTGTGTTTGCACACTTTGAAGAAAGAATTACAATTTTCTACTAGTTTAATATCTTCTATATATGATGTGTGTGTTATTAATAATCATAGTACATTGTAATATATTATATTAATAATATATGTGCTCTATGAGAACAAAATTTACAAAACATTAAATTGGTCATTTACAGAAACCATTAGCTCCTGATGAAATAAGTGTGAAAGGTACGTCTAGTTTTCTCTTTTTTTGTGGAAGTTTGGTAAGGCACTGGCAGAGTCGGACCTATCACTTGTGCAGCCTGTTTAGCTCCACAGAGGCCCAGGCCAATAGAGGGGCCCGCCAGCACCCGGGAAGTGCGGGCCCCATGCTCCTGTGGGGCCCACTTAGTGACTGGATGATGTGCCCGGTCGGGGCTGGTTCTCCTCTCCTCCTGCACGCTGCTGCTGACACCTCCTCCTGCACTCCACTGTCTAAAATACCTTGTATAAGGAGGAGAGGAGAGAGAGCATGTGATGACAGACCCCCCCCCCCCTTCCTGTACTTCACTGTCCGCAATACCTTGTGTAAGGAGGAGAAGAGAGAGAGCACGTGATGACAGGGGCTGGAGGGATCCTGCAGGGTTATGGCTGCCAGGGACAGGATTGTGAAGAGGAGGAGCAACAGCAGCAGCTCTGACAGTGAGAGATTATTGTCAGTGTGTCTGTCTGGAAGTTGTGGGATAGAGGGTGGACTGTGTAAGAGAAAGCACAGACCCCCTCCCCTCTCTGGTGCTGTAAGTTTTATTGTAAGTTTATGCCAATATCTGTGTGTAACGCCCGGAGTAGTGGATCCACTGGACCGGCACCAGCGATGGCACAAACCTCACCAGGGAGCGGAGTCTAAGGGGCCGCTGGTTTTCACCAGAGCCCGCCGCAAGGCGGGATGGACTTGCTGCGGCAGGCGACCCCCAGGTCGCTACCCCTGGCTTGGTTGCTGGTGTCGGCAGGCGAGGCGTGGCAGGAGATGGCACAGGCAATGGTCTGCAGGTGAGAGCGCACGTGACAGGCTGGACACGGGAACAGGTGGAGTGACAGGGAAACAGGAACCAGGAACAGGGACTTGGGACCAGGTAACGGACAGGACTCAGGAACAGGGACTTGGGACCAGGTAACGGACAGGGCTCAGGAACAGGGACTTGGGACCAGGTAACGGACAGGACACAGGAACAACAGGGAGCTGGGCCAAACGCTATGGGAAGCATGTAGAGGCTCCAACACAGGGGACAGGGCATGCTGGGATTTATAGGGGAGTGATTAGGTGCAACTACCAATTAGGAGCGCACTGCCCCTTTAAATCTGAGACAGCCGGCGCGCGCGCGCCCGAGGAGGCGGGGACGCGCGCGCCGGCCGGCACAGCGGGGGACAGGAGCGTGGAGAGGTGAGGCGCCCCCCGGGGCCGAGGCGATAGCAGCGCCGGGTCCCCGACTATGGACACCGGCTGCTGCATGGGGCAGGAAGCGGTCGCGGCGGCGGCCCGGCACGCGGGACGCCGCCGCGGCCGTGACAGTACCCCCCCCCTTTGGCCTCCCCCTCTTTCTTGCCTGCAGATGGCACAGGAAGCCACAAAGTCTTTGACATCTTGAAACAGACTAGACCACCAGTAGTGGCGAGAGATCCGTTGGCCGGTCTTACGGACTCCAGGGTGCCCGGCCTCCAACGAGGAATGACCCCACTTCAAAATACCTCTTCGAAGCGCAGGGTGAACATGAGTCTTTCCGGGGGGTACTCTCTGAAGCGAGGAGGTGACGACTGGTGCTAGGCGATCAGGCGGTAAAACATGGCAAGGGACTGTGGGTCTGTGGACGAGGACCTTCTGTAAGTTCTCCCGGTGGTGAGAGGACACGACCTTAGTCTTGGGTACGGAGAGAGGGTACACCTCGGCAGAGAAGGCATCCGCCGAGTCTTGGTCTGCTGCCGGTAGGTCGGGTAGAGGCTTGGCTGGGACAGGAAACGACATAGTACACTTGGTCTGAGGTGACCTGAGACACTGGTTGGAACAGTCCTGACCCCAACTGAGAATCTCCCCGGTTCTCCAGTCCAGTTGAGGGGCATGTTCCTGCAGCCACGGGAGTCCCAGGAGGACCGCGGGGGAAGAATGGGGCAGGACGTAGAAGGATATCTCTTCTTGATGTAAAGGACCCACCTGGAGGACTAAAGGTGCGGTCTGGTAGTACACACGGTCGGTAAGAATTTCGCCTGTGACCGAGGAGATAGACAGGGGCCTGGCTAGTCGGGTCACGGGTAGCCGCCATCTTTGGACCAATGTTGCCGCAATAAAACTGCCTGCTGACCCAGAATCGAGGAAGGCAGTAGTCTGATGATTTCGTCCTGAGAGAGTCCGGATGGAAACTGGCATAGACAGACTTGGAATGGTGGCATTCACACCTAGGGACACCTGTCCCACCGGACCTAGGTGCGAGCATTTTCCGGATGTTTGGGGACGTAGGGGACATCCCAGCCGGAAGTGATCGGAACCACCGCAATAGAGACAGAGATTCTGCTCCAGGCGCCGGATTCTTTCATCAGGCGTCAGGTGAGCCCGTTCCACCTGCATAGGAATCTCAGGAGAGGGTTGGGACATCGAAAGGTCAGGATTCTGGAAAACCGGCGCCAGCTGGGGATGGCGACGGGAACGGGTTAGTAAATGTTCATGCCGAACCTCCTCCTCCCTCTCCGAAAAACGAGTATCAACTCGGGTGGCCAGTAGAATGAGTTCGTTCAGGGAGGTAGGCAGGTCTCGGGCAGCGAGCACGTCTCTCACACGACTAGACAGGCCCTTCTTGAAGGTGGCCAATAGGGCGGCCTCGTTCCAGTCCAATTCGGCTGCCAGGGTGCGGAACTGGATGGCGTAGTCACCAACAGAGGAGCTGCCTTGAGAGAGGTTGAGGAGAGCAGTCTCGGCTGAAGAAGCACGGGCAGGTTCCTCAAAGACGGAGCGAAACTCGAATAGGAAGGCCCGGAGATTGGCAGCAACTGGATCATCACGGTCCCACAGTGGCGTGGCCCAGGCCAGGGCTCTACCTTCTAATAGGCTGATGATGAAAGCCACTTTAGAGCGCTCGGTGGAAAACTGACTACTCAAAAGTTCAATGTGCATGGTGCACTGAGTCAAGAATCCTCTGCACAACTTAGAGTCCCCAGAGTACTTGCTTGGGAGGGCCAGTCGGAGTGAAGAAGAAGCGTCAGGAGGTGGTGTGCGCTGGGCAGTAGTCTGCTGCTGTAAGGCGGCAGTGAGTTGCTGGATCTGCTGTGACTGCTTCTGGATTTGTTGCGCCTGCTGAGTGACCACTCTGGCGACATCACGGAGATCAGGCACCTCGCCGGGATCCATGGTTGGAGCCTACTGTAACGCCCGGAGTAGTGGATCCACTGGACCGGCACCAGCGATGGCACAAACCTCACCAGGGAGCGGAGTCTAAGGGGCCGCTGGTTTTCACCAGAGCCCGCCGCAAGGCGGGATGGACTTGCTGCGGCAGGCGACCCCCAGGTCGCTACCCCTGGCTTGGTTGCTGGTGTCGGCAGGCGAGGCGTGGCAGGAGATGGCACAGGCAATGGTCTGCAGGTGAGAGCGCACGTGACAGGCTGGACACGGGAACAGGTGGAGTGACAGGGAAACAGGAACCAGGAACAGGGACTTGGGACCAGGTAACGGACAGGACTCAGGAACAGGGACTTGGGACCAGGTAACGGACAGGGCTCAGGAACAGGGACTTGGGACCAGGTAACGGACAGGACACAGGAACAACAGGGAGCTGGGCCAAACGCTATGGGAAGCATGTAGAGGCTCCAACACAGGGGACAGGGCATGCTGGGATTTATAGGGGAGTGATTAGGTGCAACTACCAATTAGGAGCGCACTGCCCCTTTAAATCTGAGACAGCCGGCGCGCGCGCGCCCTAGGAGGCGGGGACGCGCGCGCCGGCCGGCACAGCGGGAGACAGGAGCGTGGAGAGGTGAGGCGCCCCCCGGGGCCGAGGCGATAGCAGCGCCGGGTCCCCGACTATGGACACCGGCTGCTGCATGGGGCAGGAAGCGGTCGCGGCGGCGGCCCGGAACGCGGGACGCCGCCGCGGCCGTGACACTGTGCCCCTCTCCCTCCTGCAGCATGGTTGTTTTTCTCTTTCATCTCCCCCCTAAGCAGCCACATACAGTACATGTATATCCCACCTGTGCAGCCACATACAGAACATGTATATCCCACCTGTGCAGCCACATACAGTACATGTATCCCACCTGTGCAGCCACATACAGCACATGTATCCCACCTGTGCAGACACACAGTACATGTATACCACCTGTGCAGACACACAGTACATGTATCCCACCTGTGCCCCAATAGTGATTAAGGGCCCTTTTGTTCTATCCCCTATTAGTGCTGCTCTGGCGTCACTTCCACACTCTGAGCTATATACTCTCATCCCCCACACAGCATCCAGTGTATAATGCATCCAGGACTCTTCAAGTACAACAGCTGCAAACGCTACAACTCCCAGCATTTACTGTAGTCTGCAGCCCTCAGGATGTGCTGGGATTTGAAGTACAAATGAGCAGTCAACTCAAGGGGTTGAAACTATAACTCCCAGCATTCTCTGAGAGCTACATAAGTGTAAGGCATTCTAAGAGTTGTAGTTACTGTTATCCTGGGAGTTGTGATCACAGATAAATCAGTCCAAGATGGGACAAGGTCTGCATATTGCTTCTGACGGGTTCTTTATTTGGGTGCCCCCCATGATCAGGTCTATTTATTGACCACAGGTTCCCCAGTCCCTCACTGAGGCCTGCACAGACTACAGTACAATGCTTTAGTGGGCCCTGGCATCTGTGCTGCGCTGTAGGGCTCTCCGGAGAAACCAGGGCACATGTACCGGATACCCAGGTGTACATATGTGTGCGCCTTCAAGCCTGAGAAACAAATGGGTTAGGGGAGCCCAAACACATTTTTTGCACAGGGGCCCTTTGCAGTCTTTGTCCGCCCCTGCACTAGTGGGGGTAAGGTGACAACTTGGTTTACATTATTTCTGTGTATGTCATACCTTTGTTTGGAGCATATACTCTTAGTATAGTTTCCCAGTCATGTTCTGATATATATATATATATATATATATATATATATATAGGCATGTAAGTCAATGTGTGAGTGTGTGAGGCACATATCCCTCTTTTCATTGTGTAACAATATAAATGCCATGCACATAGTGGTCACCAGGTGGTGTTATTTTTTCTGGGGTATAGTTAGTTTGATTACACATGATTACTGCTTTCTGGCAGGTTTAGTGGTTTTGTATTTACAGAAACCTCCTAGCAGTGTTAAAGAGCCAAACATAGTTGTGCCCTGGCATTAAATATGCTAAAACAATAAAACGGCAGATATGTCAAAGTGTCATGCAAGGTGACAATTCAATAAAAAGCTATGATTTTTTTTTTTATTATATACTTTTTATATATACTATTATATACTATTTATATTTATTATATACTTTTGACTGCACTTATATTAATTTGTATTATAGGCTTGGAAACCCAATAGACTTTGTGTGTTACTGGTATAACGTTGTGCTAGCTTTCCCTTATCTTTCATACAATAAATCAGCACACACTGTACACAGTTTTATTTGATCTGACTGCTGTTTACACATGAAGAATGTGAGATCATAATTAAATCTGTCTCCTAGTGCTGTTGCATATTGTTGGTGCTTGGGAAAGGGATGACTGGGATTTTAAATACAACAGTAGGTTTCTGGGATCAGTAAACTCTGGAGATTTATATGGTCAACCAATAGATCTGAATCTCATGACTTGTTTAATATAGGATTAAATTAATATTATTTTTTATCATTGTTATACTGATATGGATATGTAACTATGTATGGTACTCTCACAACTGGTAAAATAAAAAAATCTACAGAAACCAAAAACAACCCAACAAAAGCACACACAGAAATGTTAAAATGTATTACCAATCAGCAAAACTAGTATTAGAACAAGGCAGTGCAAAACAGCAAAATACTGTATGTATGTCCAGACCTTTTGAAAATATGTTCTCCTGTTATCCCTGATGCATAATGAAGAGATGATTTTAATAGAATCCCCCCATTCAATAATTTTCACTGATATCTTCATTGTATATTCCTAGATCTGTAATAATTCTTTATTTACATGTAGTTTACATTTCTGCAACTGATGCTCACTGTAACTTTTTATTAAATGCAGCTATATATTAAGTGACCACTAGATGGCAGACCTGACTAGTGTTTCACATTCCAGATGACTTTCATGTGCCTATATTCCTTTTCAACAGGGCTCCATGCTTCCGGATTTCCTTATATACATTATTAATAGTAACATAGACATAATTAAAATATAGATTTGACCAATCTGGCTAAATAGATGAATAAAAATTTGCCTTATACATCCCCTGGCATTGCCTATTGACAAAGTGAACGAGTTCTGATGTTAAAATCAGATTTAATTTAGGGATACAGAAAAATTGCATGTTTATATATGCCCTGTTTCCCCGAAAATAAGCCATCCTCTGAAAAAAAGGCATAGTGGAGGATTTACAGCATAACTTAATATAAGGAATACCCATGAAAATAAGGCAAGCAAGCTAGCTAGAAACTCCAACAATATGCTTGCTTTGAAGTACCTGGAGACCTGACTGAGGCTATGTTCACACAACGTAATTTCTGCAGTAATCACGGCTGTTGTTGCAACGGCCGTGATTAGTATGGAACTTACATTGTGCTGCAGGCTGAGGGAATCCCGGCCTAAGTGCATACACATAGTATACACTCCGGCCGGGATCCCTAGCGGGGCCGCGAGAAACTGACGTCATGGCATGGCATCAGAACTCAGCGGTGCTAAAGATTATCCAGCCGGTACTGCAGTACCGGCGGGGATGATTTTTTCTGAGATGGGAACGGCCGGTCTTATACAGCGTGTGAACATAGCCTGACTTTGTAATCCTTCACAAATGCTAGTTGCCCTCCCTAATGCCCCTCATACCTCCAGGTACAACTTAAATAAATAAATCTCCCTTATCTGAACTTTATTCTTTGGTTTGACATGCTTGTCAGTTTGACATTTCATAAATTTGCTGGGGACATTGAAAAATTACCTAAACTGTAGTCTGGTGTTCTGTGAGAAATACTTTGGCACTGTTATCTCACCTTATCTTTTCATATTTATATATTCTTAAGAAAGATGATTTTATATATATATATATATATATATATATGTATATATATATATATATATATATATATATATATATATATATATATATATATATACACACACGCACACATTAGGTGTACACAAACATTAGGTGATTTTCTAACAATACATTACGTTTTTAAAAATTTATATTTTTTGCAGTTTTTCATGGCACTCATGTTAAGCCATGCAAAATGTTAATTCGTTTTTGTAAAAACAATAGAATCATAATATTCCCGTCCGCAGCTGCCTCCACATTGAGGTAAGATATGTATGGGAAAACTTGACAAAGATCAATCTAGTAAATATTCATAAAATCATTTAGTAAGAAAAAAACAATAGCTTTAAGCTATTTTTTTTATATTAATATTAATTTAATCTACTTTGAACAAAGGAATTACAAATGAGTCTGATGCTGATAGGTATATTTGCATGATATTAGCCTTGAAACATTTCAAAGAAAAGAGACAATCACATTGTTGAGAGAAATGAACTTTAAAACTTGCCGGTGATTTTGCTATTCATATTAATAAAGATATATGACATGTGTTTTTCCCATATCAATATGAAATTATGTTTTGGCGATAGGGGTACAATATTTAAGACGCTCGTCTCTAGGCTACGGTGGAGAGAGGCTACTAGGAGCATTTCTCACTTTGCAGGAGCTGCCCTGCCCTCATTACACAAATAACCCATTGAATTGAATGGGCACTGTGTAATGCCTAACTTTTCCTGTGGTGGTGCTGCAGGCAAATTAAAAACTTATTATATTCCTCCACATCTCACAGCTGATTTCTGTTCATTGTCTCAACAGTAGCACACTGTATGGTCAACTTACTATCATGAGATCTTTCTGACAAGGCAGACTCATCCAAAGGACAGAAGTCCTTAAAGCGAATGTACGATCAGCACATTCGCTTTAAATTTTGCACATGGATAGACCATTGCCAGCACGGGGAAGCCAGCGCCATAGTCCTTTTTTTGAGCCGAGGCCCGGTTACTGTGTACAGAGCTTTTCTATTCCCTGGCACCAGCTGGGGGTGAAGCACTGGAGCCATGTCATAGAGGGGAGGGGGTTTCCTCCCACTGGGGAAAGGTCGGCCCGCCTCCAGTGCTTCACCCCCAGCCGGTGCCCGGGAATAGAATGACGCTGTATGCAGGAAATGGGCCACAGTTCAAAAAAAGGACAGCGGCACCTGCTTTCGCATGCTGGCACTGTTCTATCCATTTGCAAAACTAAAAGAGAATGTACTGATGGTACATTTGCTTTAAGGGCTCCTTTATATATCATTATTGTCTGTTTGTGGCAGCCATCTTGTAGGCTCTTTGCTTTATTGCTCCAATTTCTTTCCAAAGACAGAGCCTCTCAAGCTTATATCAGTTTGGTTGCTTTAGACCTGGGCCAAGGTCTTCAACCTTATCCAGGAAATAATACTTTCCTTTTCCAGCCCTAGTAGTGGCTGCAAAGCTTCTAGTATTTATTGTATGTATCCTAAGAGATAAATAGAAAAGGTTCTTTCTACTTCTGTAGCTAAGCACTCTTTAGTTTTTATAGAGTAGATTATAGCTCAGCCAAAAGGGGACTCCAGAAACATAATAGTCTCTATAAAGGATCTTAGAATACTTCCTTTGAAAGGTCTGTCTAAGATCTGAGCAGGAGATTCCACCCTACAGGAATCTTCTTGCTACAGAACACAGGGGAAATTTACAATTTAGAATGTGAATCTGTCTGCCCTTAGTACAGTAGCAGGACAAGACTCCCTACTAGGCAGTTTTTATTCAATAAAGGGGATGGAGTATAGGAGTTCCTTTATACTATGGCATATTTATTAAAACCCCTATATGTCCTACCAATCAACAGGGGGGAGAAATCCCCATACTAATCATGCTGCTAATGGACTAAAAGAAAACAACCCTAACCCTAAATCATACTATTTTGGTGGCATTTTTAAAGCCCTGTAAAGCAATGTTTTCCAACTCCAATCCTTCAGTATAACATGCATTGAGTTTTAACCCATTGCTACATGTGTGGTGTGCCCCCCAGTGTGATGTTATGTTGGAGGGATGGCCGGTCACTTGCTAGGTGTTGTAGTGTGACACCACTCCTGTGGTGGATGTAACGCCTGGAGTCGTGGATCCACTGAACCGTCACTAGTGATGGTATTAACCGCACCAGGGAGCGGAGTCTAAGGGGCCGCTGGTTTTCACCAGAGCCCGCCGCAAGGCGGGATGGACTTGCTGCGGCAGGCGACCCCCAGGTCGCTACCCCTGGCTTGGTTGCTAGTGACAGCAGGCGAGGCGTGGCAGGAACAGCAGGCAGAGGTCTGTAGGCTTAACCGCAGGTGGCAGGCAGTGCTCAGGAACAATGGGTAAGCAGCGGACAGGGACTAGGGACCGGGACAGCGGGTCAAACGCTATAGGAAGCATGTAGAGGCTCCAACACGAGGGACAGGGCATGCTGGGATTTATAGCAGCGGACAGGGACTAGGGACAGTGGGCCAAACGCTATGGGAAGCATGTAGAGGCTCCAACATGAGGGACAGGGCATGCTGGAATTTATAGGGAGTGATTGTGTGCATACACCAATTAGGGGCGGACTGGCCCTCTAAATCTGAGACAGCCGGCGCGTGCGCCCTAGGAGGCGGGGACGTGCGCGCCGGCCGGCACAGACGGAGACAGGAGCAGGGCGAGGTAAGGCGCCCCCCAGGGCCGAACAGGCAGCAGCGCCGGGTCCCTGCACATGGACTCCGGCGGCTGCATTGGGAGGAGCACGGGACGCCGCCGCGGCCGTAACAGTGGATTGCCAAGATACAGCTGGACCTTAATGGGTTGTCACGTGACGCCAGTCCTGAGGGGCACACAGGTGTGATGGCACACCTGCTTTTAGGGTGGAAGGCCGGTAGTACCCTTTTCCCCTGTGGTCGGTGTCCTGCCGGGTTGCTACCGGGTCCCTTGGGATAGTGTCACAGATGATGTAGTCACAGGTGGCCAGAGTGGTATAATTACCCTCCTGGATAGTAGGACCCGCCACCCACAGAAAGGGGAAGTGTCCCAAGGTTGCAGTGTGTATGCTGTGCAGGTGGTGATGAAAAATCACAGACTCTTGAAAAAAAGTTGAGTTAGTTTACTACTTGTAAATGTGCAGCAGGTAATACAAAATAGGCAATCTGAAGTTTCCTTAAATAAAGTCTCTGAGACAGACTTGACAAAGTTCCAATAAACACCTGGCAATAGAACGGCCAGATCTGTAGGATAAGTGCAGTGTAGGATATAGTCGGGTTGGTTGTGTTTGTACTGAGTAAGACAATAAGTAGAGTAGCAGAGAGGAGGATGCCGTGGAGTCTCAACCCATGTAGTAATGTGCTCTGCCGGGATGTTGAAGGATGAGGTAGAATACTTAGAAGAAGGAGAAGAATAAGAATAAGAACACCTGTGCTTGTGTATTGACTTTTGATTTCAGTCTTTGCACCACCTTATGCCCACTAGCCTTGACCGAACCGTACTAATGGGTGACACAGGCCCCAGACCTTGTTACCTGGATTGAGTGGAATGCTGAGGGTTCCCTGCTGACACCCACACTGCGAGACAGAGTTCATAGGCTTACTGCAACTTTGCTCAGCCCGAATCAGTTCCTGGCTCTGTGGCTCTAGTATGGATACTGACCTGCACTGTAACTTCTCCTTGTCCACGGGGTGGGTAGAGGTTATCTTTTGGCTAGTCCTCTCATGAGAGGTTTAACACTGCATAGTGCTTGGTGTAGGTACTTAATAACAGTGTAATAACAGTGTACTGTCTTGTGTCCTACCCATGCGGGGTACTGGCTAAGACTGACACGCTTGGGGACCTGGCAGAGGGCCAGGACCCAGATGGGACTGCTGTGAAGAGCTGTTTAGTCTGCATCCTTTCTCCACACAGTCCCGAACAGAAGACTCTTGCTCCTCCCCCACCCATGGAACTAACTTTCTCTACAGCGTGTAGGGTGTGCTGTGATTGGGTTAAAAGAGTGCAGTAGAAGAACAGAGAGGAGAGGTGATAGGAAAGAAGAAAGCAGAAATCCTACTGGTCTACAGATTCTGGTAACACATAAACACAACAACCCCTTGCGATCCTTCAGCTGTGCAGCTTCCATACACTAATACATAATACAGCGACATCAAGTGGTCAACTGTTAATACTACTTTCATCTTAAGACCACAAAAAGTACAGACTTTTACGAAGGGTGTATACAACAGTAACACCCCTAGTGGGACACCACACATGCTGAGGACATTGAGGCCTGGACCTCTTACAATCTCATGTCCTGGACTTATATTTGTGGTAGTGAGTTGAATCTGCAGTACTGCACTCTCAAATCTTGTATACAAATATTGTATATTGCTAATTTATAATTACCATGTTTCATTGCCTAAGCAATGTCATCAGGAGAATAAGAATATAACTCTGATATGCTCTCATTGCCATCTTAAATATGCTTGCATTATAATTCCTCCCCAAACTTCCTGCCGATCACAACTCCACAAACTGACACTGCTCACTAAGATCAAGCTTTATATGTGATGTGCCCACGTTACATCATATGTCCCTAATATCCATATTAATTGGAAAGTGTGGAGTATACTGAAGGAATAACACAATGTGAAGTTATTATCCCTATGCGCATTACGATGGACTATAGACACTGTATACCATTAGACTTTTTGCACTCATAGGCCTTCCACATAGGTGGACATTTACTAAGGAGTCTAATGTGTGCGACTATTCTAATGTGGGTTGTTTATTTTGTTCCAATATATTGTGTGGGATTTATGGAAAAGTCATAGTAAGTGTACATATCTAAGTAAAAAGTTGCAAAAAAAAAAAAGTTGCAAACAAATTCCCCTGGAACTGACCAGATGTAAGCCTACACCAGATTTTGCGACTTTTAAAAAAGTTCAAAAAGATAAATTGGGAATCCCGGATTATGCCGATGTTTGGGTGAATACTCAAAACAGGCAGATTAATCGCTTTTTGGCCTTTTGGCAAAGATCGAGTCTAGTATATGTTCTTATTAGTTTAATATTTGATATGTCCCCTATTTGGGGACCATATATTAAATGGATTTTAAGAACAGGGAGATGGAAAAAGAGCAATATCAGGCATTGACCTGATATTGCAGTGCCTCCAGGTTCAGTGCACAATAAAAAAACAGGCAGATTAAAAAAAAATGTTAAAAGATATTCACCTGTCGAAAACTGGTTCCAAAATAGAACTTAGACCAAAAATGGGTGAAAAATCCAATTATTCACCTAAAAATAGGCACAAAGGGGGATTATTACTAACAAATCTAAAAAACACGATTTTGTCAAAGATGTTTTGGCATAATTTCCAATCCAATGTGTTTAGTCAAATTTATGTAAATTGTCTAATAGCATAGTAAATGTGTCTTAAAAATAATGGTCTTTTAATTAGTCTTATAAATTCACCTGGTTCGGAGCAGACATAGCGATGCGCCAATATATGCGACTTTTTTAAAAATTGCGCAGTTAATAAATTTAGCTAAAAAAGAATTCTGGCGCACTTTCGATCTAATTAACAAAAAAAACTCTAATTCAAAAAGTCGCATCTAAAAAAATCTTTAAAAATTCATATTAGATTTATTTTGAGCACAAACTAGATATATTAGACTAAAAACACGCGCAATTAGTTTGATAAATGTCCCCCAAAGCCTTTAATAAATTTCTCCCTTAGGGTACTATTAGACAAAATGATTATCGACTGTACCTGGCCAATTAATGGCTGTTCCGGCCGATAGTCATTTCCTGTAATAGCTCATACTGAAAAGCAAGATCAGCCGACATGCACAATATTGGCTGATCACTGCCTTTCTGCATGAACCAATATCCCAATAACAACGGGCTTCTGGCCATTCATCCACATGACAGAAGTAGCAGCAGCAGATCGCTGCTATCTTCTATGTGCTACCCAGCTGATCAAAAGTTCATCCGGCCATCTCCTCACGCAGCTCCCCGCTTCGCCACGCTCACTGTCGGTGCATGTAACAGCACCAACAGTGAGCAGGGAACAGGCGCAAGCGAGCGCTGACCAGACCGATTGGCGCTTGCTTGCACCTTAATGTCAGGCTGTGTAATAGCAAGAGAGCGGGGAAAGAGGGGAAAGCGAGCACTGACCTGACAGGTTGGCGCTGCTTGCTCCTCAGTACCGGGCCATGTAATAGGACCCTTAGGGTAGTATTACACGGAGCGATGATGGCCCGATAATAAGTGTAAACGAGCGCCGATCTGCTAGATCGGCGCTTGTTTACTGGGCCTATTACACGGCCCGATTATCTTTTAACAAGAACTGCTGCAGGGACATCATTACCGATGTCCTTGCGGCCCTTGCTTAACTTTATACATTACCTGTCCAGGCTGCAGAGCTCCTCTTGCGGTCTTCTTCTCCCCGGGTCAGCTGACAGGCCGCTCAGCCAATCACTGGCTGCGGCAGTCCCAGGCAGTGATTGGCTGAGCGGCCTGTCAGCTTAGACAGGCCGCTCTGAAGCTGGAGCGTGCAGGACCCGGGGAAAAGACCGCAAGAGGAACCCTGCAGCCTAGATAGGTAATGTATATCGTCAGCCCCCGACCACGTACCGCTATTACACGTAGCGATGCGCAGTCGACGCCCGACAATTATAGGTTCAAACCTATATCAACGATCAGACAATGATCGTTGTCATTGGCTGATTGTTGTATTTATTACACAGAGCGATAATCGGTAGAATCGGCCCGATTATCGTTCCGTGTAATAGTACCCTTAGTTTAAGGCAATCCTGGAACTGCCGTTCACGTCCATTGGGAGGAGAGATGCTGACATACATTTTCCCAGCTGAAAAGAATCCTTGCTGAACAACCTTGCATGCTGCTTGGCCTACAACCTGAGGCCCACCATTATAGAACCAACTCCAGATCCTTCGATGACCCCCTATAAAGTTTTCTAATAGCTAATAAAAATTTTTATGTTTTAGTGTACAATCTTTTGCATTTTAAGGTAATGACTTAGTTAATGGAGAAAATATATATTTTACTATTTTGGTAATTATTAATTTTTTTCTGTTCACGGTTAACAATATTAAATAATAGAGATAGTGTTTTTGTGTCTATAGCATGATGCTAATGATCATTCCATTAAAAAAATTACCACTTTCCTCTAAGAAAGAATGACATTGTTTGTATTTCCTGACATGTAAATGTGGTGAATTTGTAAGCCCTGGCTTTCACCCATTACTTTTACTATTGTACTTTATTTTCTTTCATGTTACATTTTATCTGCTAATAGAAAGTATGGGTTTAAAGATTACAGACTTTTATAACCAGCCTTTCATCACTCTACAATATCTTCCTACCCTTTAAAACATTGAAATTTCAAGCAAAAAACACCTATCTGAAGCAAAATCTTCTATTATATGTGCAATTAGCCCGGTTCTGCTGATCTGATAAATAAAGAAAATTACTGGTAATTTTCTTCATAACCGACATGATGGACATAAACAAACGAACAGTACGGTTTTGCAATTTTAAAATTTTTGTTATTATTTTCCCGCCCTCATTACAATTTTTTTTTACTGAGAATCTATTAAGGCACCCCATGATTAAACCTCTACATAATTTATTGTTAAATATGCTGACACTTTACATAATAGGATTGCTCTATTTGTACTATCTTTTGTGTTTTGTGCAATCTTTTAATGGGTTTCTTTATATCACTAGCTCTCTGTGGGATATTTGGGCACCTCTTTACACAGGTTTTATTTAATAACTTAGGTATTAATAGGATTTAAGTGTGGAGGATTAATCTACCATAAATGCTGAAGAATTACGATAAAAAAAATAAATCTAGTAGTAAAAAAAGCACTTTAGTAGCCCTCTTTTGTAACTAGTAGAATGATTAATTATGTACTTTAGACATGGCTAACAGTGTTAATATTATATCTGCAACTCACTGGGGAAATTGGAATTTCCATTTACCAGTTTAATTTAATATGATTTATAAGACTGTATTTTTAAACACATCTTTGAATATAGTTTTTTCCCTATTGTTTATGGATTTGCACATAGGATACTCAGTACCCCGGACCACATTGATCAAAGCTTTTGACATATGACACATCAGAAGTAATACCCTTTAATGGAGAAGAGTGAATTTCTCCAACTTAAATTCTAGTGAATTGACTATTAGATTTGAATGAATTCTGATTGGCATAGCATGCCACACAAAGGAAGCATGAATTCCCGTTAAAGGCATGGAGCCCCTGCACCTATATAGTGGTTGTATACAGTCACTGGATTGGGCACAAAACGTGCAGCCTAGTAAATGTACAGTAGTGAGCATATTGTAAGTGAAGATCCATACAGCATACAGCAGTTTACATGAGCAGAGACTCCTGACCTTGACAGTGGTTCTTGGCCTTTGTACTATATCTTAGCGATTAGCACAAGATGTCTTTTTGTGTCAAAATTGTAAACATTAAAAAAATATACATTTGTAGTGTATAGTGGAATGAGTGTATGTTCCATAGAAACAGGTGTGAAATACTTTTCCTGTGCTACAAAGACCTGGAATAAACAGGATATATCTGTAGTGTATAGTGCCAAAGAAAAAGTATTACAAATCTGTTTCTATGGAATTTACGTTTATTCCACTATACACTACCTATATATCCTGTTCATTCTAGGTCTATCTAGCACAAGTAAATTATTACTGTCAAATATTTGTTCATTCTACTATACACTACAGATATATCCTGTTCTTTCCAGGTGTGTTTGGCACAGGAGAAGTATCACATATCTTTTTTTATGGCATATACGCTCATTCCACCAGAGACGTAGAACACAGCAAAGAGGAAGTGGAAAGACAAGATGTTAGTAATCTAGGCAGGAAGTGGCCAGAGAGAACTGAGCAGGGAAGAGATGGGTGGGGTAGATCAATCAATCACCAGAGCAGACGAAGTAGAGTAAGTTCAGAAAAGTGCAAATAAAGCATAGAGTATAAATACAAAACATGACTTAAGGTGCAGTCTCGGCCATATACCACACTGAGTTCTGAACAGGCACCCGTATGATATACACTTACTAAAATTGTTATATTGATTTTTTTTCTCATCTGATTCTCCAGCTTCTGTGTATAAGATAACATGTTATATGGTTTCCTTTTAATACACAACTTTATATTGCAATATATCATAATTTAATATATTTGTAATAAAAAGAAACCTAAAATCAAGGCAGATATATAATATATAAATCTTTAAAGAAAGGAGGAATAGGTTCTCCTTTCTGCAACATTATATGGTTACCCTATTCAATTAGTTACATTAAAGCTATTTTCCATTTAATATCTCCTTACTACAGCCTCTCTTTCTTTCTTTCTTTCTTTCTTTCTTTCTTTCTTTCTTTCTTTCTTTCTTTCTTTCTTTCTTTCTTTCCTACAGCCTATCTATCTATCTTTCTTTCTTTCTTTCTTTCTTTCCTTACTACAGCCTCTCTTTCTTTCTTTCTTTCTTTCTTTCTTTCTTTCTTTCTTTCTTTCTTTCTTTCTTTCTTTCTTTCTTTCCTTACTACAGCCTTTCTTTCTTTCTTTCTTTCTTTCTTTCTTTCTTTCCTTACTACAGCCTCTCTTTCTTTCTTTCTTTCTTTCTTTCTTTCTTTCTTTCTTTCTTTCTTCTTTCTTTCTTTCCTTACTACAGCCTCTCTTTCTTTCTTTCTTTCTTTCTTTCTTTCTTTCTTTCTTTCTTTCTTTCTTTCTTTCTTTCTTTCCTTACTACAGCCTCTCTTTCTTTCTTTCTTTCTTTCTTTCTTTCTTTCTTTCTTTCTTTCTTTCTTTCCTTACTACAGCCTCTCTCTTTCTTTCTTTCTTTCTTTCTTTCTTTCTTTCTTTCTTTCTTTCTTTCTTTCTTTCCTTACTACAGCCTCTCTTTCTTTCTTTCCTTCTTTCTTTCCTTCTTTCTTTCCTTCTTTCTTTCTTTCTTTCTTTCTTTCTTTCCTTACTACAGCTTCTCTCTCTCTTTCTTTCTTTCTTTCTTTCTTTCCTTACTACAGCCTCTCTTTCTTTCTTTCTTTCTTTCTTTCTTTCTTTCTTTCTTTCTTTCTTTCTTTCTTTCTTCCTTCCTTCCTTTCTTTCTTTCTTTCTTTCTTTCTTTCTTTCTTTCTATCTTTCTTTCTTTCTTTCTTTCTTTCCTTACTACAGCCTCTCTTTCTTTCTTTCTTTCTTTCTTTCTTTCTTTCTTTCTTTCTTTCTTTCTTTCTTTCCTTACTACAGCCTCTCTTTCTTTCTTTCCTTCTTTCTTTCCTTCTTTCTTTCCTTCTTTCTTTCCTTCTTTCTTTCTTTCTTTCTTTCTTTCTTTCTTTCTTCACTTTATATGCTATTATGTATTTATGGAACAATGTTATCTCACCAATTAATCTATTTACTTCAAAACAAAGTATTACAACTAAGGTTCATACAGTTCTTATGTCACACCTACACATATCCATTTTGATTTCAAAAGGCCCCAAGCATCTCTTGGATTTTTGGACTATTTATGCTTTTGCCTTCAGTGCCTGCCTGGCAGCTTATGCACCACGTCCCCCTTTATAAATATTTATAAAGAGGTGTGCTGCAGGAGTCATGACACGAGCAGAGTGGTTCAGTGTGGGCTGCAGGACCACCTCAACTGTACTGTAACTGTTCATTTAATTATTAATTGGAAACTATCAGCAAGTTAGAGAAATTTTACCTGCTGATAGCTTCCTATTGCTCTGGAGCAGCTGAGGATAAAGGTGTCTCTTACCTTTATCCTGGGTGCTGTTTATGTGCAGTTTGTAGTTTAATTAAGCATCTTGGAAGGCAGTGTGGTGCACTGGGGGTTAGGCTACCATCCCCAGAGCAACAATCTGCCCCAGCTGACCCACCCCTTCTAATGACTATCAGTAGAGCTCCATGTGCTCCAAATGGCCTAAATAGATGCTGAATTACTGCATGTAATAGTGATGCGCAGCTGATCGCTAACAATTGAATACACTGTTATACATTTACTCTCCATGCTCCCAGTCTTCTCCTTCCATCTGCTCCCTTCCCAGTGCTGCAGCTTCAGATGGGTCTCAGAAGTGATGGTCCCAGTCAGTTATTGGCTGAGCCATGTGTCAGCTTAGGCAGACCACTCTGAAACTGCAACTTCCGGGAAGCAAGCAGAGGGCAAAAGAAGACCGGGAGTGTGGAGGGGTAATGTATTAACAACTTAAAGCAAGGACATTGCTAAACAGTTATCGAGCTGTGTAATAGGCTCATTAAATGAACAACGATCTAGCAGATCGGCGCTTGTTTACATTATAGATCAGGCAATCATAAGCCTGTCTAATAGGATCCTTAGGCCCTTGATAATTCCAAAATCAAACGGAAAACTGACGTGAAAAGGCAGCTCTTGAATCAACAATATTGTACAACCCACTCTATAATATCTTTCATCTTACATTATACTAATCAGTTGGAGGCCTCCAAAATATATTTTTTTTCCTATCAATAGTATTTAGTTCCTGCACATTTTGCTCACTTTACAGATAGTATTCGAGATGCACAGAAATTTGTAGGTTTATAAATATAGTGACAATGACCTAAAATTCTCTCCTTTTAGAAAAGATTAGGTAATTTTTTTCGCCATTTCATATCTCACTGTATAAAGGATTTCTTGGTGGTCTCTCCGCTCAAAAATGCATGTTATACTTGGTGAACAGTGCCATCTTGATGGGGCTTCATGCCCATCATGCCCCATATCCCCAATATCCCTAATAAGAGCGACAATGAGGGTTTTTGTCTATTCAGCAGTAAGGAAGAGACAGATTTTACAGATGTTTTTTCAGATGCAGGTGACAGGGATTGAAAATGGGGTGTGAAAGACAGCTAAGAGTCGAACAGGACCCCAAGGCAGCAAACTTACTTTCTAGTTGTTATGGTTGCACCACAGAGATGGATTTGTTAGGTGGGTGGTTATCAGAGGGAGGAAATACAAGAATGTCAGTTTTAGTAAGATTTAGTTTTATGTTCAATCTGTTTTTATTAAGAGGTTCCAACATATACAAACTGGAAATAATCCACATTATCCAGTAGACATACAATAGCGCCTCTACAAATGCCATGACAAAAGTCGCCAATAAAGAGCATTGCTAAGAATGTGTCATCATATTCTAGTCTTGTGACGCTCAGAACCCCACATTTTTATGAGAAAAAAAGCCAATAAACAATAGATACTAACTAACCACAAGGGTGGTGTGTAAACTATTTTAACCAACATATCGGTGAAACTTGAGATAGAAAAGAAAGAGAAAGGCGAAAAGAGAAAGCAGAGACAACAGCTAGAAAGAAGAAAGAGCGGGGGAGAGGAATGGATGAGAAAGGGTAGTAGGCAGTAGTGGATTATAATAGGGGCGTTTTGGGCGGCAGCCCGGGGCCCTGAGCTCCTGGGGGGCCCATGACCACCCAAAAAGACTCTCAGTGGTGTACTGTCTCCTGCCTACACTTCCGCCATGATTTGCAAAAAATCATTTTTTTTTATGGCAATTTTGCACAAATCAGGACATTATGACATTATCTGTCCTGTACTATGAACGCCAGGCTAGTTCCGCCATAGTTACAGTGGGGTGGGGCGGCCCAGGATTGGTGGACAGCCCGGGGCCTATGGTAAAGTTGATCCGCCCCTGGTAGTAGGGGTGCACAGCAAACTGAGCAAAAAAAAAAAAAGCCTTGGGGGGGGGGGGGGGGGGCTACAACCAGGACAACCAAAACAGGTCGAATTTAGCAGAACGGTCATGCGCCTCAGCCACTATTTCCTCCATTCTACCGATCTTCTCTAACCATTCCACTATAGTGGGCACCACCTGCGACTTCCAATGCCTTGGGATGACTAAGCGAGCTGCCGTCAGCATGTGTCTGAGAATGCCCTTTTTGATCTGTCCAAACGGGCCCGATATCATAGATAATAGGGTGACCTGAGATGTGTTTGTCACTCTCTTCCTTGAATAGATTTCGTAAATTCGTAGGATCTGATCCCAAAATGTCTGAATGGTGGAGCACTCCCACCAGATATGGAGTAATGTCCCCGTGGCTGTTTCGCATTGCCAGCAAAAGGTCGGAGGCCGTGGTAAAAATCCGATGCATTCGAGCCGGGCAGTAATACCACCTAGCCAGAATCTTATAATTTTTTCCTTTGCCCTAGACGCCAAAGACAAGCCATGGGTCAGAGTGCAAATCTTAAATTTTGTACTCTGTTCGAATGTAGTCCCCAGGTCCTGCTCCCACTGTGCAAAGAAAGGAGGCGAATCACCATTGCTTTTTTGGAGAAGTAACTGGTACAATTGTGATAACGAGTGTGGGATCTCAGAGCTGGACAAGAAGAGATTATCAAACTCCGAACACTCTGAAGAGTATGGCGTATCAGGGAAAGTTCAACTCCAACCAAGATAGGCGCATCTCCTGGTACCGTGCTTGTAATGTGGGTAAATCAGGAATCGCCCCATCAATGACTACGTCTCTAAGACGTGGCAATGTTGTTAATTCCCACATCAGGAATCTGGACTCTACAAGTCCTGGGGCAAAAGCAGGATTCATCAATATGGGAGTCATAGGACCCGGTCTAAGAGAGATCTTGTGCATGTCCACCCAGTGGCCTCAAATATGCAGCGTGTGAGAAATCGGGGGCATCAGCCAAGGGGCCAAGGCAAGATCAAACGAAGCTAATGCACACTCCAGCTTGACCCACCTTTTGATCGTAGTAATCCTGGACCAATCCAAGACCCTTAGCAGGGCCGCATCGGCGTGGTACATTCTAAGGTCAGGTAAACCGGCTCCTCCTTTCAGTCTGTGTTTGGTAAGTGCCGCAAAACGAATTTTGGGTCTTCTGGCATTCCAAACAAATTTTGAGATTGCCCGCTGCAACACTCTGAAGAATTCAGAGGGTGCACATATAGGGACCGTCTGAAATAAAGTAATTTGGGTAAGATATCTATCTTAACCACGTGCATGCGCCCAAACCATGATGTCGGTTTGTGAATAAAGTTTTGTAGCTCTGCTAGAATACAGCGCTGCATTGGCAAATAGTTTAGGGAATATAGGAGATGTGGTTCAGAGGGGACCTGAATCCCTAAGTACGTCAAGTGGTCTGACTGCCAGCGGAAAGAGAAAGACCCCTCCAGATTATCTACGTCTGCAGGAGCCAGTGAAACATTCAAAGCCTCCGTTTTGGACATATTAACTTTAAAATTGCTCAGGGAGCCAAATCGATCAAATTCCCTTAAGACCGATGGCAGTGAGGTCACAGGGGCAGAAACATAAAGTAATAAATCATCGGCATACAGGGCTAATTTGTGGTGGTCCCTCCCAATTTTAAGTCCCAGAACATCCTGATTTTTCCTGAGGGCTACAGCTAAGTGTTCCATGGTAAGGCTATGTTCACACTGCGTATGAGTCCGGCCGTAGTGCGAACTGCGAATATACGCACATAGTTTTGAGGTTGATGCGTTCGCTTAAAAGTATACGATATACGCCCGCATAATGCACACTACATATAAGCTTACGACCGGATCGTATGCGGCACCGTGAAAAATGAACAAGACCATTGTTTGAGGACGGAAATGTTCCAACTCACCGCTGTGGATTTCCATGCGGTCCCATACGAAGTACTTATTTCAGCCAAATTGAACTTGATTTTTCGATCCAAAAGGTTCTGTGAGTTTTATTGGGCTGGGCGAAGATTTCCCAGTAAATGACCTGTTTCAGATCGCTTCGAAACAAGCTAGGGAAGCATAACTGTACTGCGGGCGTATGTTCGCGGTTTGTACACATCCGGCCGCATGTCGATTTTTCCCACGCCCGTAGTTTCAGCCGCACATGTACGGCGGCATATGAAATGCGGCCAGACTCATACGCAGTGTGAACATAGCCTTAGGATGTATAGTAGGGGAGACAAGGAACAGCCCTGGCGAGTACCATTACAGATATTAAATAAATCAGAGAGAATCCCATTAACTCGCACCCTCGCAGTCGGGGTAGAATAGAGGGCAATAGCCCTATCTATGAAGCAGGGGCCCAAGCCTATCTGCTCCAAAGAGGCTCTGAGAAATTTCCAATGCACTCTGTCGATTGCCTTCTCTGCATCTACTGACAGGAGGCACATAGGAAATTTACTGCGTCGGGCGTGGGATATTAAGCCAATGGTCCTAAGGGTATTGTCCCTTGCCTCCCTTCCAGGAACAAAGCCCCCCTGGTCTCAATGTATGACTGTGGGGACTATGCTACCCACCCGAACCGCCAGGATCTTAGAATAAATTTTTAGATCACAATTGATCAATGATATAGGGCAATAATTCCCACATTTCTTGGGATCCTTATTAGGTTTGGGAAGGACCACCACATATGCCTCTAATGTTTGTTTCGGAAAGGGACAGGAAGGTGATATGCTATTAAAACAGCGGGTCATGAAGGGGAGAAGACTACCTTTGAATGATTTATAAAAAGCTGCCGTGAAGCAGCCATCCCTGGGCTTTTCCCCCCTTTCAGCGACTTCAATACCAATTCCACCTCTGTTTCAGAAAAGGCAGAATCAATATGTTCCGCCTGCTCTAGGTCCACCGTAGACAAAGTATCTGCCATATAGCTTGTCATTTTAGCAGCTAAGGAAGATGGAGGTAAATCCTTGAATCATCCTTTGCTCGAGTACAGATCCGCAAAATAGGCTTTAAATAGATTTGCTATTTGCCTAGGGTGAGACACTTCTGCATTTCCGGATCCCCGGATAGTGGGAATAAAAGTAGAGGTCGACTTAGGATGGAGCAGTCTAGCCAAAGCATGGTCGCACTTGTTGGCGTGCTCGTACTAAAGCTACGTAATCTCTCTTTCTGCCGTAGGGTCTTACGCAAAAGTAAATTGCATAGTTTTTCTTGCACTACAATAAGCACTAGAAGATTGGCGTAGACTGTCGCTTGTGTATAGTGGTTAATTCCTCTATTTTTTTTAAGAGCTTTTGAATTTGCGTTGAGTTCGCGTTTAAGCCTCGACCCCTGGTTAATAAGCTCCCCTCTGATCATGCACTTCAGAGCCTCCTAATGTAACGGCAAAGCCGTCGAATCATGAGCATAAGTATCAAGAATAGCTTAATCGTCTGCTCCACAGCGGCCTTGCGAACCGTGTCTCTTAGTAGGGACTCATTGAGCCTCCATGTCCATTCTCGAGGCACGAGATTACCGTGCTAATAGTAGCGGAAGGCTGAAATAACTGTCACATCCGCGGCACATACCTCTCGCCACGGCGCTGCTGCCCCATCTCCTGCGTTGTGCCGGGGCTCCTCCTCCAGCTGCCTGTCAGCCCAAAGGGCGCGTCCCTGTCTCCTAGGGAGCGTGTGTGCCGGCTCTGCTATAACTTAAAGGGTCACTGTGCCTTTAATTGACTGCTGCTCTGCTCTGAGATTCTCCTATAAATTGCAGCCCTGCCCCACCACAGGTGTTGGAGCCTCTGCATGCTTCTTAGTGTGTTCAGTCCCAGTTACCTGTTTGTGTCTATCCTGTGTTCCTGCACATTGTTTCTGCTACCTTCGGTTCTCTGTATTCAGCTGCCTACCTGCCTGTCTGCCTGCTTTCCTACTGTTCCTGCTACACCTCGTCCACCGTCACTAGCAAGCCAAGCCAGGGGTAGCGACCTGGGGGTCGCCTGCCGCAGCAAGTCCATCCCGCCTTGCGGGGGGCTCTGGTAAAAACCAGCGGCCCCTTAGACTCCGCTCCCTGGTGCGGCTTACACCATCGCTAGTGACGGTCCAGTAGATCCACGACTCCAGTCGTTACAACATAGCTGATTGAGAAACGAAAAGCATGTTCAGCCTGCCGTACGATTCATGAGCCGCAGAAAAGTGGGTGAAGTCTTCATCTTTTGGATCGCCAAACATCTGCCAGTCTATAGAAGCGCAAGGCAGTCTGGACAGTGGAAATCGTGGACTTAGCCACCAAGGACCTGCCAGTAGAAGAATCCTTAACCGGGTCCAAGACAATATTAAAATCGCCACCCAACACAAATGTCCCCTTGATAAAGGAGTCCGCTTTCCGACAAATATCTAGAAACGCCTTCCCCTGGTTGGAGTTGGGGAAATAAACGTTCCCAATAGTATAAATTTCGACCAAAATGCTCAATCTCACAAAGACATAACGTCCATTCGGGAAGATCAAAGGGTCCAGGAGAACATGTTGTAGCTTTTTGTTCAGGGCAATAGTCACCCCAGGGGAAGTGCTATGAAGTGCTATGAATCCAAACATTGTAGTGTCTGGTGCGCATGCCCGATACCTGCCCAGCTTTAAAATGTGTCTCTTGCAATAATAATATAAGTACCTTTTGTTTGTGTATCCTGTAGGTGATTTGTGAGCGTTTCTCCGGGACGTTGAAACCTCGGACATTCAGGGAAGCCAACTTGATGGAAGGTGCTGTCATCGTGTGTGGAGGGAGCTAAGGGAGCAAATTAAAAAACAAAAAAAAACCTAGAGAGGGGGGAGAAGGGGGAGAAGAGAGGAGAAGAGAAGGGAGAGAAAGGAGTAGAAAAGAGGAAGAAGAGAGAAAACAGAGAAGGTAGGTAGATAGAGAAAGAAAAGGCCGAGCCAAGAGAGGTAGGCCACGACTATACTGATCTAATCCGTATAGAAAGTATTCCCAGCTGGGAAAACCGACACCTTAGCGTCATCCTACTGAGGGGGTAACTGACAACAGGGAGGACGGGAGTCTATGGCGGGACCCACCCCAGATGTAACGATCAATTGATAAGCTTCAACATCCAGCCCCCCCCACCCTTATATCCGAACATATCCAATACACAGGCTGCGGAAGACATCCTGCAGCCTAACCCCTACTACCATCTGCCCCATACATTTTATAGCATGTATAATAACAGTAAACTGTACAATAACAGGCATAACACCTTTAACCTTATGCACACTCGTTCTAAAGAACTAGCTTAGACCCTTCCCCGTGGAATCTAATGTAGTGAGGTTCTTGCAGTCCCCTCTGGATCAGCCATTAACCGGAGCTTGTCGTGTAGGAAGAGGAGGAAGATGACCCCAATCAGGAAGAGATATCATGGGCATATTGAGTTCAGCCAGAAAAGACGGTAGATAATCCGGTTCACATAGTTCAATCCTTCTACCACTCCTGCGTACCACCAAGTGAAATGGAAATCCCCACGTATAGGGAATGTCTTTCTCATGTAAAGCCTCCAAGAGAGGGCGCAGCGAGCGCCGTTGAGCCAACATAGCTCTGGAGAGATCTTGTAAGAATAGGAGGCGATGCCCATCACAATCCACGCAATCTAGATTTCTGACGGCACGCATTAGTTCCTCTTTAAATCTATAGTGGTGTAAGCGACATATTATGTCTCTCGGTTTAGAATTGTCCGGATTCACCGGGCCCAATGCCCTATGTGCCCGATCTATCTCAAAGTCATCACCAATCGGCCCGCCCAGCAGGGAGCTGAAGCATTTCTGCAGAGTGGGGATTAAATCTGACGATTTGTAAGCTTCCGGTAACCCTCTATTTCTCACATTATTTCTCCTATTTCTGTTTTCCTGGTCATCATGGAGCTTGCATAGTTGCTTAATGTGAAGTTCTTGAGTGGCCACTGCGCTTGTACATCTTGTACAGCAGTATACAGCGCTGTCCGATCATAGGACAAATCCTGTACCTTAGCCTCTATAGCTGCAAAGTCAGACCTCAACATCCCCACTTCTTTTTTTATAAGACGACTCCAGCCTCTCCATAAATCTTTCCATTTCAGCCCTAGTAGGTAGTAATTTAACATGTTCCTGCCAGTCCCATGTAGCTTAGGCGCTGGGAGATGACTGTGATGCAAGGGCATTGTCCTTATCCTGCAGGGCTTGAGAAATGAACGGCTGCGCCATAGGGGATAGAGGAGCAGGCAATAATGGCGCCTGTGTCTGCTGTGTCTTTCCTGTGCTATGCACAGATGCACGTGGTGTCGTCCCGCTCATTGCCGTTCCAGGTGGGGAAGCTACAGGGCTGCCGGACTGACCTGGTCTGACCACGGGTGGGTTCCCAGCAGGGGTAAGTGTGTCCCCTGTGTGAGGCGGGCTGCGTTGCGATTGCTGAGGACTTGCTGCAGCGGGATTAGGCTCCGTGCACCGAGCAGGGCCGCGAGGTGTGTCGCTGGAGAGGAAGCGGGCAATGTTGCTCTGCGCCCGGGTCCCGGCAAAGCTCCCCTTCTTCCCCTGCTGCATCTGGTCAGAGTGGGGTGAGTGGATGCGGTGCTAACGGCAGTAAGGTGCGTCCTCTCAGCTGAGCTTTCCTGTGTGCGCTTACTCCTCCATTGCCAGGCCACGCCCCCTAAAATTTAGTTGTAGAAATTGGGAAGACATCATGTTAGAGATGGCGGACAGTCACTGCTGTTTGGTTGACTCTGTATGGGCCCTATTCAACTGGACGATTATCGTTCAGATTATCCTTAAATCGTTTGAATCTAAACGATAATCGTTCGTCTGAATAGCAGTTAACGACTAACGACGGAACGAGAAATCGTTGATCGTTTAATAAGACCTGGACCTATTTTTATCATTGCTCATTCGCAAATCGTTCACAATGAATAAGAAGTCGTTCGGTCGTTCGCAGTAGTGACGAACGCAATAGCGATGACAAAACAACCGCAAGCACGATCATAAGTAACGATTATCTTTCCATGTAAATGGGTGAACGATTTCAGGTCTTTCGTAATAGCGGTTGTTTGGATCGTTTATAATTAACGATTATGCGAACAATAATCGTCCCCTGGAATAGGGCCCTAACTCTAAATGGTAAATCAGTGCATTATAGCCAAGTTTTATTCCTTTCTTTGTTCCCTTCTTACCTAACTAAATTTATTGTACTTCTGTATGATGATATTGCATGTATATTAGATTTTGTTAAGGGTCTGCCCAGTCATTCACCAGCTGCATCAGGGCTCCACCTTAAAATATGATGATATGATAGAGTATGATGGTAGAAAAAAGAATATAAGAATAACCACAACTACTGCATCACATTGTTTTCTGCCCTGAACCAATACTATGAATTAATGTGAATTACGTACTAATATAAATCTAAAATGGTGGTTAAGCAAAGCAGAAAGATCCCTTCAAAATCAATGTTATAGGCAAAACCTGTTGATCTTCAGCTGTTGCAAAACTACAATACCCATCAGGACTTTGGCTTTGGCTGTCCAGGTATAATGGAAATTATAGTTTTGCAACAGCTGGAGGCCCCAACAGCTGGAGGCCCCCAGGTTCCCCTTTCCTGACATGGGCTGTGTTTACATCTGTTTCTGTTAGCCGCATACTCTTTGATGGAAAAGTAAAACATAAAAGTAACTTGGGCACCTCTAAGTAACCTAGTGGACCTCATTATAAGTCAGTAGTTCCATTGGGTAAAAGGATGACTGCCTGAATTAGAAAAGGCAAACAATGAAACATTCCCTTGAGGGAATTTTTGTGGCCAAAACTAACTGGATCTTGAAGAGTTACCTACTTTAAAGGATTAGATATAGCAAGGGGCCTCAGTATCTGGATGGAGTTAAAGTGGTTGTAAAATACAGAAGCACTGATAGCGTATCCTTAGGATAGGCCATTTGTGATTCCCACCCATTTATCAGTCTAACTTCTGGGACCCATGTTGATCCATATAATGAAGTGGTCATGCAGAAGCACTGAACCCACTGATTGATTTGTAAAGGAGTCTGTATCTTTTACTGCAACATGTCCCATTCACTTAAATGGGATTCATTTGTTCAAGCTAGGTAAAGACACTTTTACAGATGAGTTTCATAGCTTACAGTAATTTGATGATGGACGGGTGGATTGAAGGGTGCTCTTTTGCACTCATTCTACTTTTAGCCAACCACATTATTGCTATGAATCAATATTAAAATAATTAGGTATTGTAAAGGTGACCAGACTATTAAAGGAACAAGCATGCAAATTAGTTGTCTACACGATGGTTTGTAGCTGTGCAATTCATAAGATTAATTTGACCGTCAAAAGTTCTTTGCCTTGCTATTTGCCCAAAACATAAATTGTGTGGTTTTTCTTACACCTTCAAGGAAATGTGCATTTCATTTATTTCAACCAACAAGTTTAACAATAGAATAAAGTGAAATGATGACTATCTTTGACGTCACTGATTTAATTAAATGTAACTGATTAGTAAAGTAGTCAACCTTTGCTTTTTTGTGACGTCAGTCATCTCATTTAGATAATAAAGATGATATTTATGGTTTGACACAAGAGGCACATAAAATGTGAAGAAGGCTATTTGTTTAATTCTTTTCACTTCTGTATAATTAACTAATGACACATGAACTGTGACATTGTACAAAATTTCAAACATTAAGACAGACCTAAATTAACTTCAAAGTTGCTATAAGTACATGTAGACTAAAGGTTAGATAAAAATAAATAAATAAATAAATAAAATTAAAAATAAAAGAATAAATGATGCTGGTTCTCTCCCTTGAGACTCTTAGGCCTCATTTACACGTCCGTATCCACAACCCCCAAAATTTGTCCTTAATGCATCTGTAGTATCATCCATTTCCTCTGTATTTTTTGCAGATCTGTGAAAGTAGTGAAGTACTTGTAAAAAAAAGGATAAATTGTCAAAATGATAACACTAACTAGAGTTGCAGATCCATATTTTTGGTGGACTTTATGGAGGTACAGTAATTAGAGACAAGCAAACTTTTCAAAAGGTCAGTTCAGCAGGTTCGCCAAACGTTAATGTAAAGTTTGGGTTTGAACCGATCTTTAAACGAACCACACTAAAACAGCTAAATGATTGTAGGTTCCTAAAGTTTGCTCATCATACTTATCTCCGTTGCCCAGATATCCTTCTCCTCTGGTCCCATCTAGTGACAGTCAGTGATTGGCTGAGTGGTCTTGTAGGTTGCTTTTGCACTTTTCTATTTTTGTTTGTATTTTAGCCACGGTGGCATGCAAACTGCAGAGATCAGATGTCCAGCCACTATCTTCCCAAGCTTGTTTCGAACTTTTCAAAAATGTTGGTTCAGTAGCAAACTGAATCTTTTGAAAAGTTCAGAATGAATCTGGGTTCAAGAGGCTCGACTCGAGGTAACATTCACAAAGTGTACAAAAATATGGGCCCCATAGACTTCTATTAGTGTGTTTGTATTGCAATTACAGTCCGGACTAGGCTATGCCCTTCTTTTTTGCAACATGGATCACAGATCTGCTAAATTTTTGGTTGTGTGAAGAGGCATATAAAAACCAGAGGGATATAGATTTTTCCATAATTGCAAGTCTGCAATTATCGACAACATTTGCAGGTGTGTGAATGAGGCCTTAGCCTGAGAGGTTATCTAGACTTCAGCTGCACATACAGAAAACCTCTACCTAGGGGATGCTATCCTTGATTACATAGTCTAACCCAGGTGCGTTTACACGAAACGATAATTGGCCCGATCGTATGATTAACGATGTCGAAGTTACGATTTTTTTCTCATAACGAGCAGCGTTTAGACGGTACGATATATCGTACGGAAAATTTGCTTTGCGATCGTTTTGCGATCGCTTAAGACTATCTCACACATTGGTTAAATCGTTGAACGACTGTTTACACGGAACGATCTGTGAATTTTTTGTGAACGACAACGTTTTTTTCAGCTACGTTTAAAATGACGTCCGTTACTTTGAGGCTAAAATAACGGACGTGTTTTAGCAGCCTGGCCTCCCCTTGCAATAACTGGTGTTTGTACATTATTCTAGTTTGGGTTACTAATTGCCCTTTGAAAAGTCCATTGAATTTAATAGTAAAGACAGAGAAAGAACAGTGACAAAAGGAAAACTGTGTGTGAACAACTAATAAAAAACGTCCGCTGTTTGCAAAAGACGTGAGGATCATGTTTATTATTTTGACGTCCGCGGCAAAAGCGTCAATTATTCAATACATTATTAGGCTATGTTTACACAACGTCAAAAATATTGAAAAGGCGGCCAATTTTAATATTTTAAAAAATGTCCGTTTTTGCCAAGATTTAACTGACTGCAATGGCAATGCATTGAAGTCAATGGGAAAACAGACGTCCAATGCACACAGTGTATTGAATAACGGACGTTTTTGCCATGGGCGTCAAAATAATGAACATGATCATTATTTTCGGACGTCTTTTGCAAGCAGCGGACGTTTTTTCTTTGTAGTTCACACACAGTTTTTCTTTTTCCAATGTTCTTTCTCCTTTTTTACTATTAAGTTCAATGGACTTTTCAATTAAGCTGAATCCAAAGGCCAATTAGTAACCCAAACAAGAATAATGTACAAACACCTGAGGAGGCCAGGCTGCTAAATAACGTCCGTTATTTTAGACTCAAAATAACGGATGTAATTTTACGTAATTTTATACGAATATAATTTTAAACAGAGCTGAAAAAATGTGAACATAGCCATATTCATGTGCATTAAACGTCCGTCTTCTCATTGACTTCAATGCATTGCCATTGTAGTCAGTTAAATCGCGGCAAAAACTGACATTTTTTAAATATGAAAATCGGCCACCTTTTTAATATTTTTGATGTTGTGTGAACATAGCCAAACATAAACAGATATACTACACACTATATGGTAGATAAATAGATTCATCCTCTAAAATTACTGCCACCAAAAGAAGACAGGAAGTATAGCACAGTGATGGTAAAGACTTTATTACACATGACATGCTAGATATTTTATTGTATACTCTGCTTGAGTAAATCCTGCACTTTTTGAATCAAAGGTTAAGAATAAAAGAATAACTGGAGGCATTGTTGCACTGACATATGATGCATTAGCATTAGAGATGAAAAGTACTGTTATCAGATAATGCTCACAGCTCACCAGGTGGGTAGAGGAAGGTCAACAAAGAAAGCAATTGTAAATGCCATGAAAACTTTTTTTATTGTATTTTATTACATTTTAATGTGATGTACTGCAGTTTTTAAAGCTGTTTACTACATTGCTGAAAAAATAAAAGCAATATCAAGAGTTAAGACATACTGAATGGCTTATAGCCAGAGTAATGGTGTTCAGTGAAATATATTATTATAGAAATATTCATTTCAATGCCAAATAAACAAAAAACAAAAACTAAAGGCTGCATTACTATTATGCTCATGTGAATTGCCTTCAAAAAGTGTTTTATGTCCAGATGTTTTAAAGTTAAATGGTTTATTTCTGCAGTTAGGGCGGGTTCACACTACGGAATTCTCGCGGACAATGTCCGCGGAATTCCGTCAGCTGTCCGCCCGCACGGGCACGCGTTTTTCCGCCGGCTCCATAGACACCATTCTATGGGCCGGCGTATTCCGCGATCCGCTAAAAGAAGTGACATGACACTTCTTTCAGCGTATAGCGGAATACGCTGGCACATAGAATGGTGTCTATGAGGCCAGCGGAAAGGTGCCCAGATGTGTGGGTGGACAGCTGACGGAATTCCGTGGACATTGTCCGCGAGAATTTCGTAGTGTGAACCCGCCCTAACCCCCATATCTGAATAGGAAAATATTTGAATATATTTAGTGTCTTAATGCCCTAAATGGTGAAATATTTTGAGCGTACAACAAATTTTTTTAGGCGTGTAGGAATATATACAACTACAAATGTTTTCCAATGGGATACAACTATATTATGAAGTTTTGTGCCAGATAGCAAACAAAACTAAGCTACATCTGTTCCTGGCATCTGTCATAGGCTATGTTCACACAAAGTAAAAAATAGAAAAAAGGCGGCCGATTTTGAAATGTAAAATAACGTCCGCTATTGCCGCGATTTAACTGACTGCTCTGGCAATGCATTGAAGTCAATGGAAAGACGGACGTCCGTTGCACACAATGTATTGTATATGGACATTTTTACGCAGACATTAAAATAATGAACATGATCACTTTTGCAAACAGTGGAAGTTTTTTATTAGTTGTTTATAGACAGTTTTTCTTTTGTCCCAGTTCTTTCTCCGTTTTTACTATTAAATTCAGTGGACACACCCAAAGGCCAATTAATATACCCAAAGTAAAATAATGTACCAACACCTGTCATTGCACTAAGGGGAGGTCAGACAGCTAAATGATGTCCGTTATTTTAGACTCAAAATGGCGGATGTCATTTTAAACGGAGCTGAAAAAACATTGTGTGAACATAGCCATTATCTGTTGCATGAATAGACTTGTACAAAGGTTTTCTCTTGTTAGATGGTCCAAGATGCTAATTGTAGATTACAGTGATTCACTTGTTCTTTTGCCACCTAACTTCCATGTTTCTAAAATAAATATGACGATATCAACAATAAATAACTTCGTACTTCATTTGAAACAGAAAAATTCTAGCTAACCAATTTCATAATTAACCTAAATTCTTACTGGGAAATATGGATTCACATCACATATAACTTAAAGGAGAAGTCGAGGCAAAGCTATTTTGACAAGTGCTGGGGAGGGGGAGGCTAAAAGAAATAACATGCTCTTACCTCCCCCACCTCAGCACTGGTAACCACTTTTCAGCGCTCCGGTCCTCTGCCATAGCTGACCAGACTTCTCCTTTTATTTGTATTATTTTGTGCTTTCTTTTTGGCTGTAATTTTTTTTTAACCACATGTGATTGACAATCTGATTATATAGACATTGATAGGTTATTTATATTGTTAATTGTATTTCTTCTTGACTCAGTGTAAGTTAGTATATTTGGCACAGTCCAAATAGCAGTCAGCTCACCGGCTCTAGGACCTTGGCTTGGTGCTCGGAAAGGCCCTGGATTCTAGCCTATAAAAGAAAATCCAAAGGAAGATGTCCGGTACCGGCGAAGATAAATAAGATGGTCTTTATTGCAAAATCATCACTGATACAGGAACAGATAACTGTAGTTGCCAAGTTTCGGCGTATAAAATGCATTGTTTACAACTGTTCACAACAAGGCGTTTTATACGCTCATATGGCCTAGGAAACAAAGGACTTTCTGTTTTCTGACTGTTTCCTGAGAAAAAAAAGAGTCAGAAAACAGGAAGTGCCGTGTTCTCCATGATAACTAAAAAAATAAATAAGGAATGTAAATTGCAAACTTGCTTTATATCACATTTACTGTTGATTTAGATTTTGAAAGTTATAACGACAGTAACACTTTAAGTTAGTATACTGTTGTATTTGTATCTATTTTATGTTTTCTCTAGATTAATAAAAAAAAAATGAATCCCAGTTTTTATTACTCAAACAAAGCCAAAAATGTACAACTACATCTCTCTGAGATCATTACTGTTTTACCTAGGATTTTGTAAACCTGATAGCTTCTAGCACAGATGTTAAACTGTGACTTTCCAGTTGTGGCCAAAACTACAGTTCCCATCATGACTGGAAAGCTAAAGCTTTGACTGGGAATTGTAGTTTTACAATAGCTGGAGTGCTGCAAATTTGGCATCCTTGTAGGTGCTTGCCATCAGAAAGTGCTAGCTCTAACTGATGTCAGCAGTCAGAGTACATTTTGCTAACCATTGCTAGCTCAACTCATGTTTAGAATGCTTGTTAGTATAGGAAAGCTAGGTTGTGAAGTTACAGTTGGCCTTACTGGTATGTTAGCTCTGCAACTGTAAGGGGAATTCCCTCTTCCATTTGTGAAGAGGGCATAAAACTATTTAAACACGGACACTGGTATCATTAACATCAACCATTGCAGCTGATTTCCTGCTTGTCCCCCTTATTCCATGGTTAAGCCCCTCTTGGGACACTTAAAGCGTAACTGTCATTTCAGGGTCATTTTTCTGAAAACCAAAATATCAACAAGGCAAGTGATTTTAAGAAACTCTGTAATAGGTTTTATTTAGCAAAAGTGTTTCCTCCTGTACTCAAAAAGCTGTTTTTCTAGCTCCCCCTGACTTCAGAAGAAGCAGGATTTCTGTATCCATTATGCTCTATGGAGAGGGGAGGGGCTGAGAGGAGTGAGTGAGCATTAGGAGTCCTGCACAGCACAGCACCCTGCAATCTTCTCTCAGCAAGTTCCTAGATAAGCACTGACCTTTCTGCCTCTGAATCTAGCGTTTTAGGTGCCCAGACAGTCTACAGACAGCTGATTTTCATGTCTCTTCTTTCTGCTCACTCATCCCCCTTGGCCCCTCCCCCTCCATAGGATATAATGGACATAGTAGAACCCGTCTTCACTTGCTTCTCTCTAAAGATAGATTTGCCTGATAATGAACAGATAAGAAGTGAGGGGGGAGGCTGCTTTGTGAGTTTAGAAAGAGGCTTTTTTGCGTAATAAATCCTAATATAGAGTTTCTTAAAATCACTTATACTTCTGACTTCTGCAAAAAAATAAATAAATAAAAAGACTGTTACACTATAAGTTGACCACATCTTGCCTAAAAAGGACTGTTAAGGCTCTATTCCACGGAACGATTATCGCTCATAAACTCGCTCCAACGACTGCTCGTTAACAATAATTGTTCCGTGGAATAGCTGTAAACGAGTGACCGTCAAGTGCAAAATCGTTGGTGAGTCGTTCAAAATAGTTTTTCAGCATGTAAAAAAAAATCGTTGGTCTTTGAAAGATAATTCGCTAATTGGCTCGTAAAATTAGAAATCTTTCAGTCGTTCGTAAAAAGGTTTAAAAAAAGTAGCTGTGTCGTATGGTCAGGATCACACTGGCGAACGTTTTAAACGACCATGTAACGACTGCAAAATAATCATTACACTATATATATCGTTCACGTTCCCACGTGTGTTATGTGTTATCATTCGCTAAAAATAATCATTTAGTGATCGTTAACGAGCGGTCGTTGGAGCGAGTTTATGAACGATAATCGTTCCGTGGGGCCTTTAGTCTGCTTGGGGCCTTGCTGAGTTATCCACATCTTGCTTTTGAGCTGCCAGATCTAATCTAGTCAGACATACAGGCTAAGGCTATGTTTACATTTGGTATGAGACCTGCTGTTCTTTGACCTGGCCGGGTCACGGAGCAGCCAGCCTCAGAAAAGATCATTCCGGCTGGTACTGTAGTACTGGCCGGATGATCTTTAGCGCCGCTGAGTTCTGATGCTGGCGCATCCTTGTGCGTCTGCATCAGAACTCCCCACAGCACACAATGGAGCGTGCAGCTGGGTTTTCTATGGCCGCTATTCACTGAATAGCAACCGCAGAAAACCAACATGTTAGTTTTCTACGGCGTTGCTAGGGATCCCGGCCGGAGTATATACTATGTGTATACACTCCGGCCGGAATTCCCTTGTAACAACGGCTGTGATTTCTGCGGAACTTACGTAGTGTGAACATAGCCTTTAAGTGATATTGTCACCCCCCTTTGCCTATAAGTAGTTCTGAGCACCATTCTTAAGCTTATATTCTGGACATTTCATATCTTACTGTAGAAAGAATTACTTGGTAGTCTCTTTATACAAAAATGCATGTTAACGTTGGTGGACTGCCATCTAAATAGGGCTTCTTGGTCATCGTGCCCTATCTCCCTGCTTACTTTGCCACCTAGACTGAAATTCTCCTTCAGCCTCTTCTGAGGCAGTTCTGATGATGTCACTGTGTGATCGGGACCTGGGCGCCAATAATGTAATGGAGGGGCGGGGTCTACAGCGCTGATACAGACGAGGAGATAGGAAACTATGACTATGAAGCCCAACCCAGATGGCACAGTCCACTAATGATAACATGCATTTTTGAGGGGAGAGACCCCTAAGAAATCCTTTAGGCCCCGTTCACACTAAGTAAACAGGGCGTAATGAGAGGGCATACTCTCGTCCGCTGCTGCCACTCTCCGCTCAAAGAAGTAACATGTTACTTCTTTGAGCAGAGAGGAGAGGGAGCGGACAAGCACGCGCCCTCTCATTCACTTAAAGCAGCAAAATGAGCACAATCCTGCCGTGTTTACTCAATGTGAACGGGGCCTAATACAGTAAAATGTCCAGAATATAAGCTTAAAGGGGTTATCCAGCGCTACAAAAACATGGCCACTTTCCCCCTACTGTTGTCTCCAGTTTGGGTGGGGTTTTGAAACCCAGTTCCACTGAAGTAAATGGAGCTTAATTGCACACCACACCTGAACTGGAGACAACAGTAGGGGGAAAAGTGGCAATGTTTTTGTAGCGCTAGATAACCCCTTTAAGAATGATGCTGAGAACTTCTTATATGGAAAAGGGTGTGACAATATCCCTTTGTACTACAATCAAGGTCTTAGCATGTTCTTATCAAGCACCAGCACACTATCTTAGAGTTTGGATTGTCCAGAAGAGAACCAGAGGTGCACTTCAAGTGGCAATGAGCTGTAAAAAGAAATAGTGGCTGATTTTACATTGATTTTCCCAAAGCACATTATTAGATTCAAAATACAGCAACATTTTATACCTATTTTACTACTGTATTTTGCTTGTATTTTACTGTGTGATCATAGGCTAATTGTAATTCCATTATTAAAAGAGTACTTTGGACAAAGGCCTTTATTGATATATGCTCAAGGATGGGTTATTTTAAAATAATAAAGGACATTTACCTCTCTGGCTCTTGCGGCATTGCCGGTATCTTACTGCCCTGTTTTGCTGTTCGGCCACTTCCGAGACCTGTTGTTGTGATGTTGCAGGCCCACCCAACCAATCAGAGACAGAAGTGGGACACTGCTGCAATCGCTGATCAGCGGGGTGGGCCTGCAACATCACAACAACAAGTTCCGTAAGTGGCCAAACAGTAAGATACCAAGGGCGCTCTTGGCGACCAGATTCAGATTTTTCAATATTTTATAAATATTTGTGAGAAGATCCCAATTAGGGATGGTCCTAACTCTCCGAGGTTCGGGTTCGTATGAACCCGAACGCTCGGCATCAGATTCCCGCTGTCTGCCCGCTCCGTGGAGCGGGTGGATACAGCGGGAGGACCGCCTGGAAAACTGGGATACAGCCTATGGCTATGGCTGTATCCCAGTTTTTCAGGCTGTCCTCCCGCTGGATCCGCCCGCTGCACGGAGCGGGCAGACAGCGGGAATCATTGCCGAGAGTTCGGGTTCGTACGAACCCGAACCGAACTCGGTTCGGACCGTCCCTAATCCCAATGGTGATGTTTTTAAGCTAGGGATGGGTTTACACTGCGTTTTTGCAGTCCGTTAAATTGATCCATTTTTAAATACTTACTTTTAATGTACAGAAAAACGTGGTCAACTACGTTTTTATATAACTGAATCTTGGATAACAATAGCAAGGCTAATATACTTCACTGAATTGTGACAAGAAGCTCAATGCAAGATATTTTTATGAAAAGTCAATGGAAATCAATGGAAAAACGGATTCAAGCAGAAGCAGTACACGCAATAGCATTCATTTTTGCATCTGTTTTATTTCCAACAAAACACAAAAACGCAGTGTGAACACCTACCCTAATAGGGTTGTGGTTGCATCCACATACTTTTCAAGTCAGATGCAAAATGAACAGAAATGAATACCTTCATACAATATGTTCAATGTTCTACATTATATTCTTATGTGTGTACTATTGTTTTTTTTATATATAATTTTCCATTTGCCATTATATTTTGCTCATAGTATTGTAGCATAAACTAAAAATCCATCTAAATATTCATTTAAACTCAGCACACATTAATGTACTCTTGTCACTTTGAACTATCCCACATTACATGATTTTCTTATGGAAGTTTCAGAGATTGCTGAAGGAGAATATTCCTCTAAACATAACAGTCAAAGTGTGTTATAATCAGATGAGGAAGATCCTTTAGCTGTTGTGCAAAGGAAAGCCGCCAATGATGGCCATTTATGTCACTGCAATATATCATGATTAAACTATGTCAGCTGTTGCCTGAGTGGCAGAAGAGTGTATGAAGGGGAAATGACTGACTGCCTCAGTGCACAAATCTCTTGTCTTAAAAGAAAAATGTACTCAGTCTGGTGACTAAATATCCAAGAAAACAGAATAAATTCATAATTATCTAAGCAAAAATAATAATAATAATAATAATAATAATAATAATAATAATAATAATAATAATAATAATAATAATACATGACACCTAGAATAATTTGATATGAATACTTGACTTAAAATAGACAATGTTTCTTATACAGTACTACTATTGCATTGATACTAAAAGCATTGGGACTAAATATTACATGGGGGCACAAAATGGGCACTGTTACAGTGTGTAGCAATACATGGGGACTTTGTACAGAGATGAAAATGGTGATGAAACAAAGAGTGTAAAATGCATGTCTGTCAGATTGAATGTTTCACAAGCAAAGAAATTGTTGCACCTCCTCTGTGACTCATTAATGTCTCAGTAGCACCTTGTGGATCCTATTTTACCATGACAATGACAGCTGTGGAGCCTACTGGTGTCTTCCCCACTGTGACATCTTTACTTTTCTATAGAAAGCTGCACTAACCTCTAAATCAATGTTATCAAAACATTATGCCTATAAATTAATTTCCATTTAATATCATTAATTTAATGAAGCAAATATGCAGCTTTGCTGTTAAACTAGTCTTCTGCTCATTCTCTGTGCAAGCATAGATTTAAAGTGCTGTGTAGTTATTGATAACCTGAATAACCACACTACGTTCTGAGACAGTAATGGAAAAATTACACAGAGGACTGCATTCAAGGACATTGGATAATAGAAGGATGAATGCAGGACATTAGAACAATGATACTGGCTCACCATATCCAGGCTTTATGCTGTGTGTATAGTATTAAAAGGTCAGTTAAAAGAGTGGTGCTATACTATTAACCCCTGCTCTGCCTACAAGTTATGCATCAGACCACGGAAAGGTACTATGGAAGCCAGTCACATCCTACACAATAAAGGATAAATCCCGGCATGTGAACTCTACTCGCACTCTACCCCTACTGTGTTAAATAAGTTGGGTTTCATTACAGAACTTAGTGTGCACATTACTTAATCAGTGCTTGCACTCCACTCCTGCTATGTTATACATATTGGCTTTCATTACTAAACTGACTGTTCGCCTCACATAATCAGTGGTTGCACTTCACTCCTGCCCTGGGAAAAAAAAAATTGATATTATGACGCTTATCCACCAAGTTCGACTGTTGTACGTAGTGGAAATTGGATGATTTAATGGCTGATTGACATTTTGTTTAAATTGTGATTTTCCAACACACTTTTTGACACTTTTACGACAACATGCTTTAACAAATTCACCCTTCTGTAATGGTCCCAGCATTGTAGCTACTAGAGTTTTGGCTGTTTTAATTATATTAAATGAAATAAAAGATTGACCCAAAATTCACGAAGCTTGCAAAACAACCTTACTGCTCTTTGCTCATCTCTAACAATAATGACATTGCAGTAGTCATGTGGGAATGGATTTACATCTATCATCATTGTTTCATATCTACAGTCCTAAATAATCCACCATCTACTTATCTCTATACCAAGTCTGCACCCCAATGCTTGTTTCACATGCTTGATATTAGCCAGAATATATGTTGTGTACTTACATCTACAACAAAGAACAATATAGACTTCTTGTTTACAAACAATGATCTGGTTTCTAAAGTTAAGGTAGAGGAAAATATGTAGGTTTCAGTGACTTTATATTTTATATTTATAGTTTGACATAGAAACAGACTGTGAGCATGTAATCCTATATTACAAAGTACAGTGGTACCTCGGTTTTCGAACATAATTGGTTCTGGAAGGCTGTTCCATAACCGAGCAGTTCGAAAACCGAGCTGTAAGTTCCCATAGGGAACAATGTAAATGTGATTAATTGGTTTTTACACTCCGTGGGTCAAGTGCGGAGCACCCGGCCCACAGAGTGCAAAAACACTCCACATCCCCCGCAACAGTGAGAGGCAGGAGCGGGCGGCTATTTAAACTTGCCGCCGTGCTCCTGCTCCAATCAGCTGCGGGGGACACCCTGTAAAGAAGTGGGAAATCCCATCATAATGATGGGATTCCCCACTTCTTTACACGGTGTCCCCGGCAGCTGAGAGGAGCAGGAGCACGGCGGCAAGTTTAAATAGCCGCCCGCTCCTGCCTCTCACTGCGGGGACAGGCTGTAAAGAAGCCGTCTCCCAGCGCTGTCCTCCTGTCTCTCCCCACCTGCCCCTCCGCCCCCCCGCCGGCCCGGAGCGCTGTACACCCCTATAGACTGCGGCGCGCCCGCAGCCCCGCTCACCAGCTTCTTGCTTTGCTGCTCCCCGCCACCTCTGCAGGGTAAGAGAGAGTCTGCAGAGCCGGCGGGGAGCAGCGAGAGCAAGAAGCTGGTGAGCGGGGCTGCGGGTGCGCCGCAGTCTATAGGGGTGTACAGCGCTCCGGGACGGCGGGGGGGCGGAGGGGCAGGTGGGGAGAGACAGGAGGACAGCGCTGGGAGCCGGCTTCTTTACAGCCTGTCCCCGCAGTGAGAGGCAGGAGCGGGCGGCTATTTAAACTTGCCGCCGTGCTCCTGCTCCTCTCAGCTGCGGGGGACACCCTGTAAAGAAGTGGGGAATCCCATCATAATGATGGGATTCCCCACTTCTTTACAGGGTGTCCCCCGCAGCTGAGAGGAGCAGGAGCACGGCGGCAAGTTTAAATAGCCGCCCGCTCCTGCCTCTCAGTGTTCCGAACACCTCTAACTGTCAGCTGAACATCAGTTCAGCTGACAGTTATCCCCCTGGTTTTGTTCGGATACCGAGCAATGTTCGGATACCGAGCAAAACTTCAGGGGGAAATCTAGTTCGAAAACCGAATTGTTCGAACTCCGAGGTGTTCGGAAACCAAGGTTTTACTGTATTGGATTTCAAAAAGACCTTAGGGTTTTAGTTCAACATATATGTAAATCACGTGTCCTATATTGCCAGAGCACCAGCCCCACCACCAGTATTGATTTCATTGTGCCATTATGTATTTCAGCATTGTCATTGCTTGGTCATTGCCATTGTGCCCATGTTCTCAACAAAAGCAAGAGCAATGGGTCCCAAAAGAGATCAGGTAATATTTTTAAGTCCAGTAACTGTGCAGTGGGTTCCTAGAATCTATTCCACAGTCCAACACTATTTAGAGAAAAAAGGTTAAACAACCTCATGCACAATGTAATGACTGCCCAAAGTTGCCCCTGCATCCATCACTTACCTACAAAACAACCCATTCATTTGCTGTACAAATTATACATCTGTCATCCTTTACTTTATTCCCAACTAGCCAGAATACTGCTCCACACTGATGAGGAGCAACACCCCGAAACAGCTGTCTGTGGATGGATATCTGGCCTTGGTTTTTACCTTGTGATTACATTGACTTATAAGGCCACTTAATATGGTGGTTTTGGTGGTCTCCCTACAGGAGCTGCCCCTTGGCTGGGTCCTTCCCGGTGGGATATCTGGCTAGTCCTGTGTTTTGAGACTCTTAAATGAGGCTCCACAGGCTCTCTTTTTTTGCATATTCGTATTTCCCAGGGAGCACTGCATCTAGGATTTCACAGTATTGAGTGATTTAACCAGCAGCCGGCAGTGTTGTTTTTGTCTGGTCTCTTTGAGATCAGTGATCTGTTTCCTGTATGGCTCTACTAGACATTGCTCCCACCTAGCCAGAATCCTGCTTGACACTGATGACCCCTCATCAGTGTCGAGCAGGATTCTGGCTAGGTGGGAGCAATGAAACACCCTGAAACAGCTGTGTGTGGATGGATACCTGACTTATAGGGCCACTTAATATGGTGGTTTTGGTGGTTCCCCTGGGTCTTTCCCAGAGGGATATTTGGCTAGTCCTGTGTTTCCAGACTCTTAAATTAGGCTCCACGGGCTCTTTTTTTTCATATCCTTTACTTATAGGCCCTGTGGAGGTCAAAAAGCTACCATTTTGGTTTCCAATGAGTAACTGGAAGTCTATGCATATATTTGAAGCGTGTGTGCATTGGGTAACCCTGTGCATATGAAAACTAGACACCGCAATCACAATGTGCAAAGAAGCTAACTCAGAAACAGCTATATAAAATGACTTTTATTTGAAATACTAGCTAATGAACTTTTAATGATTTTTTTTTCACTTTGGTCAAATGCAATGCAGGAACTTTATTTATCTGCTCTGCAATAGCATTCAATGAAACAGACATATCAGAATCATTAGTTTCACCTAGATATTGAGGACAATCTTCCATAAAGCACCTGTGTCATGGCAAGCTGTTCAGCACTTATAAGTCTCTTCTGATAAATACATCTTCTACATCAGTTTCTAAGAGAACAACAGGACTGCATTGTCAAATCATATCAGTTGTTTCTTTGTTTGAGTAGTAGACTGAAATACCCTTAGAATTCTAGAGAACGATATCAAGCACATTAAATGAACGCAGAGCAAAGAGGGATAGCTTCAAAAGGGATAGAAGACCAAAAACAACTTCCTCTAAGCTAAATAAGGATCTTGATAGAACATATGCAGATTTACAAGGGGAATCCTGGATTGTTCATAGCCTCAGGAAGACCTCATAGGCGCAACATTTCTTTCACAAGCTATTCCTTCATCTACAGCATATTAGAAATATGTATTTCTTTGTATAAATGTAACACTGGTATTTGTATGCCTTTATCTGTCCCCCAAGCCTAATGTCTAATTATGCCACATTGTGTTAATATGCATAATGTTTGATCTGACCTTTAAGAATTGGAGGAAAATATACTGTATATCTATGTCATGAAAATCAAAACTGTGAACACAATGGCATTAACCCCTTGCCGCAAAATGACATTCCCGGAACGTCATGTAATGCAGGTAGTTCCTGCAACATGACGTTCCAGGAACATTATGCTGTTCCTGCCTCCCCAGCTGTCCCTAGTTGCGATCGGATAGCAGGAGGAGGCTGCTCCCCTCCTGCTGCCCCTGCCTGGAGGGGAGCCGAATCTAGAAGGAGATCTGCTACTTCCGATCCCCCCTTCACCCCTCCTCCCCCTGGAGCTCCGGGGGGAGGGGGGGGGCTACCATAGCAACCTAGGTGCTGCTTAATGTGTCTGGGCTGCTATGGATTATAACAATCAGGCCCCTGCACTGAGGCAGGGACCTGATCATATGAATGAACTGTCAGTGTTCTGACAGCTCATTCACTCTATAATACATTACAGCACTGATCATGTGCTCTAATGTATTATAGATGTACCTGTAAAAGTAAGTTAAAAAGCACACACACACACACACACACTTAATTAAATAAGTTAAATAAATAAATATAAAGAAATAGATATATACACATTCCCCACCCCCCCTTATAAATGATCCCCTATGAAAAAAATACACATATTTGGTATTGCCGTATCTGTAATGACCCCATCTATTAACCTGTTACATTAATTATCCCGCTTGATTAATGCCGTAAAAAAATAAATAAAAAACTAACCAAAATAACATTGTTAATCCCGCCCCCTAAAAAATATAGAAAAAAGTACCCAAAAGGTTTACGGCTTAAAACGTCAGCTTATGCCTCGAAAAAAAAAAAAAAAAAAAAAAAAAAGCCCTCACATAACTCCACTAGCGAAAAAAAAAAAAATATTACTGCTCTTAAAATATGCAAGACACAAACAGTTTTTATAGTATAAATGTCATAAACTATAACAAAAGCTATATAAAATGGATATCACTGTAATTGTACTGACCTGATGAATATCAATAACATGTCATATGTGACATATAGTAAACAGCCTACAAAAAAATGATAAAAAAACAGCTGCTAAATTGTGTTTTTTTTCGTACCACCTCATAAAAAATTTAATTAAAAATTATCAGAGTGTCACATGTCCCCCAGAATGGTACAGATGGAAACATCAACTTGTCTTACACAAATATTTTGCCACCACAAGGCCTCTATGACATGGTATAATATAAAAAAAAAATAAAACTAAAAAAAGGTTCCAAAGGTCTCTGTCACGTCTGCGGCCTGTGGTTGAGTCAGTTGACGCACTGCGCCCACATATGGGGGATTTAAGAAACATTAGAATAAGCAAAATAAATATTGAGTTTCTCAGATGGTATTTGCTGTGTTAGAGGAAAAAAATGGATTAAAATGGAATATCTGCCAAAAAAATGTAAATTTTAAATCCCCCCCCAACTTGCTTAAATTTCTTCAAAACAGCTAAAGGTTAATTAAACTCATGAAATGTTACTTTGAATACTTTGACGGGTACAGTTTTTTTTTTTATATCCTTTATTAGCCTTTTTTATATGTCTTTATTAAATTTTCAATAGTACAAAATAATGTAAAAACCTCAATGATCCACATCCTACCCCATACCCTCTCCATCAGCTAAATATACCCGGTATAGTTCATTACCATCCATTATAAACCATAACCAAACAGCATTATGGTCCGGAGGGGATTTCACCAGGGGGCTCAATCCATCCCTTTACCAGGAACTATCTAAACTCTTCCCCTTACCAACAGTATATCCCAGTTTACTAACACCACCACTATATCTTACCACTATATTAAGCGCAGAATCCCGACACCGTCGGGAGAGCACAACAAACTAACTTAATTGAAAAATTATAAAGTCAACACTTAGCCAGCAGACTCGGTTGTCCCTCAGCAGAGCTCCGCTCCCCTTGCCTACATTTCACCCCCCAAAGAAGGGGAAAGAGAAAAGGAAAAAAAAAAAAAAGATAAATAAATAAAATAAAAATAAACGGAGTGTGCTCAGGAATTTTGGTTTTGGGGAGGTTTTTTTTAAGGTGGATGGAACAGTTTTTACAGTGGAGAGATTTATGGGGGTAACTAACATACAGGCCTCACAAATCCACTTCGGAACTGAACTGGAACTGAACTGAACTGAACTGAACTGAATTTGCAATTTTTCTAAAAATTTGAACAATCACTGCAAAATTTCGAAGCCCTCTAACATCCTAACAAGTAAAAGGACGTACACCAAATGATGCCACCATAAAGCAGACATGTTGTAGATGTTGCAGTAATAATTAGTTCATGTGGCATGACTATTTTTCTTAGAACGAAAGAATTTTGAATATAAAGAAATGTAAATTTTTCTAGTTTTTGCGCAAATGTTTCCCCCCCCAAAAAAAACTACTGAATATATCAAACAAAGTATACCACTAACATAAAGAGGAATATGTCACAAAAAAAACTCAGAATAACCGTGACAATTAAAAGCATCACAGAGTTATCACTACTTAAAGAGAGACAGGTCAGATTTGAAAAATAGGCCCGGGCATTAAAGGGAACCTGTCACCCCCCGTACCGGGGTGACAGGCTCCCGACCCCCCGTTAGAGACCCCTATACTTACCTCATCCCGCCGGGTCCCGCTTCTGGATTTAAAGGGGCTGGCATTACATACTCGCTGCAGAATGAAAATTCACAGTACCAGACTGGTGGCACCCAGGACAAACTTTGTTGCCTGTGTCTTTATTGGGGCTGTGAATAGTGTCAATGAGGCAGGACCTATAGTTCTCTATTTACTTTTCACACCATTGTTTGGTGGGGGTATACATCTGGGAACTCCCCAATCAATGCGTACACTGAATAGCTATGATGGCTAATCATTGGAACTGAAGTTGGCAACAAAAAAAAAAATACTCTAATGGCAGAGTTTTAGTACAAGCACAGTTTATTGGCCAAAGTCAATAAAAGTTCAAAAAAGGCCAACAGCCAGCTAGGGTTAAACTTAACTAATAAAACTTTTCCATGTCAGACCTATTTGTGAATTTCAAGTTGTTCTCACTAAATAGATTGATTGCTAGATAATCAATACCATAATATATATATATATATATATATATATATATATATACATGTACCTCAGTTCTCGAACTTAATACTTAAAGGGGTTGTCCAGTGTGGGGGCACTTTTTTGGGGGGATCAGGGAGGAGGTGGCTAAAATAAAAGACGTCCACTCACCTCCCCGGTTCCAGCGGCGGCTCACTCATCGCGGCCGCTTCCGGTTGTCTGTCGCCGCCCGAGACGCTATGTCTCAGGGCCGCTCAGCCACTCAGTGAAGGAGGAGGGATCCAAGCGGACTTCACACGGATCCCGCACTTACTAGTCACTGCTCCCACTAGCCAGAAACCTACTCCACACTGATGAGGGGCAAAAACCCCGAAACAGCTGTCTGTGGATGGATACCTTGCTGAGGTGGTTTCCTTGACTGGAGAACACCTTTGGCTTGGTTGTTCCTTCCCGGAGGGAAGGTCTGGCTAGTTCACTGATGTCGAGACATATGATGGTGTTTCTGCAGTGTTCTTTTGCATATTTGATTTCCCAGGGGGCAATTTTCTAGAATACACTGACGTTGAGACACGTGATGGTGTCTCTGCGGTGTTTTGGTTGATCTCCCTTAGGTCAACCAGCGTCCTTTTGCATGCACTTACTAGTCATTGCTCCCACTAGCCAGAAACCTACTCCACACTGATGAGGGGCGAAAACCCCGAAACAGCTGTCTGTGGATGGATACCTTGCTGAGGTGGTTTCCTTGACTGGAGAACGCCTTTGCCTTGGTTGTTCCTTCCCGGAGGGAAGGTCTGGCTAGTTCACTGACGTCGAGACATGTGATGGTGTCTCTGCAGTGTTCTTTTGCATATTTGAGAATCGAGCAGGGTCTTCCCACAGGAAATAATGTAAATGTGTTTAATTGGTTCCAGCATCCACCAATAATAACCTACAGTACCCATATATTACATTGAAAAGAGCCCAGTTTAATCACTACACGACAGTACAGAACAGCATTATACTGTACAGGACATCACAGAACAGCACTATACTGTACAGGACATTACAGAACAGCACTATATACTGTACAGTACATTACAGAGCAGCACTATATACTGTACAGGACATTACAGAACAGCACTATACTGTACAGGACATTATACACAAGAAACATCAGCAAAACCAGCAATATAGTACAGTAGTCACCAACTCCTCACTCATCTGTTACTGTCCACCCCCCACCCCTACCCTAGCACTGTAAAGTATGGGAAATGGTGGGGCCCTGACTGTACTACTACTGTACTGTGTATGCACTCCAGCAGTCTTATACAGTACTAGGTTGGGTTCACACACAGTATATTTCAGCCAGTATTTGGTCAGTATTTTGCAACCTCAACCAGGAGTGGATTGAAAACACAGAAAGGCTCTGTTCACACAATGTTGAAATTGAGTGGATGGCCGCCATATAACGGTAAATAACTGTCATTATTTCATTACAGCTGTTGTTTTAAAATAACAGCAAATATTTACTATTAAATGACGGCCATCCACTCAATTTCAACATTGTATGAACAGAGCCTTTCTGTGTTTTCAATCCACTCCTGGCTTTGGTTGCAATATAAGGACCACAATACTGACTAAAGTATACTGTGTGTGATGCCAGCCCTATACTGTATGTGAAGCCTCACCCGTGCTAAACTCACCAGGTACAACGCACCATCCATGCTCACAAAAACATTCAGATACCGAGTACTTCAAGACTAGGTGCATGAAAAGTGTTTGTGAACCAAGCAAGAGATTGAGAACCAAAGCAAACTTTCTTTGAAAATACAGTTTGAGTTCCAAGTAGAGATGGTCCGAACCTGGTTCGGTTCGGGTTCGTACGAACCCAAACTCTCGGCAATGATTCCCGCTGTCTGCCCGCTCCGTGGAGAGGGTGGATAAAGCGGGAAGACCGCCTGGAAAACTGGGATACAGCCATAGCCATAGACTGTATTCCAGTTTTCCAGGCGGTCCTCCTGCTGTATCCACCCGCTGCACGGAGCGGGCAGACAGCGGGAATCTGATGCTGAGAGTTCAGGTTCATACGAACCCGAACCTCAGCAGGTTCGGACCATCCCTAGTTCCAAGCAGTTTGAGAACCGAGCAGTTTGAGAACCCAGGTACCACTGTATAAATATATATATATATTTTTTTCTTTTACTTTTACTGGAAAGAAGTGCATGCAGAGCAACCTCACACAGATTGTTGTGGTCCCCAGAACCCTAAAAGGTTATCTCTTTACCCTCCATGGTTTGCACAACCCTGGTATGAGGTCTATAAAAACAGAGAGGGTCTGGGGCTTCACCACTGCAGCTCACCACTGCTCCTGATATGATCCAATGTGCATGAGATTCAAATTTCAATTTTTTTTTTCCCCCGGGAGCGCTGTTTGGCTGATGAGTCCACAAAGCATGAGTATAGTCAATAACTTTTATTGATATGTGCTGGGGATTTAAGCCAAGTCAGACTACTTTCCAGAATGAGAGATTACCCATCTTTAGACAGCTCTTTTAGTGTTATTGCCCTTGTCAATACATAGAAGGGTGCTCACTGGCTGCAGAGAGGCCTATCATAGTTGGATTGAAGGGGGAAAATTTCTCCTCGAGGAGAGCATCACAAAGATGTATGGAGACTTATAGGCCATTCATGCTCTATTGGAGTTCAGGGAAGAAGGATATGAAAAGCAGCTCTCAACTTTTGGAGGTAGCTTATCCTTCAAATCAGCTTTATCGATAATTCAGCCCCATGGTGATCTTTTTACAATTTTAGGCCATGTTCACATGGTGTATAGGACCGGCTGTCTCTGAAAAGATCATCCCGGCCGGTACTGCAGTACCGGCCGGATGATCATTCCGGCCGCAGTGTTCTGATGCATGCGCATCAGAACTCCTCACAGCACACAATGAAGCTTGTGGCCGGAGCCGCTCGCTTCATTGTTTGAACTGACAGAGCTTTTTTTGTTTGTATGGGATCCCGACCTGAACGTACACTGTTTGTATACGCTCCGGCCGGGATCCTATAAAAGAGCATGCAGCGTTCCTAGGCACACAAAGTACGCCCGTTGTTGCCGATTGTGTGAACATAGTCTTAGGGGGAGATTTATCAAAGGGTGTAAAATTTAGACTGGTGCAAACTACCCACAGCAACCAATCACAGCTCAGCTTTAGGTAGTGCTGAAAGGAAAGCTGAGCGGTGATTGGTTGCTGTGGGCAGTTTGCACCAGTCTAAATTTTACACCCTTTGATAAATCTCCCCCTTAGAGTTTTGAATAACTCCTATACTTATTCATTTTTTAGATCCACTGTTATCTTTCTGGTAAACCAATCCTGTTCTGAGGTTTTCTTTAGTATTATATAGGGTTATTTACATGGGAGCCTGCCTATGTAACACTTGGATGGCCTGTGTCCTCCAGGGTGAGAGGTGCTTTTACAGTGGCCAACTGTTCCTGCTCATCCAGTAGACCTTGAACAGGAGACTCATTCTATTAAATCTGTAGTCTATGTTTACACACAGTATTTCGCTCAGTATTTTGGTCAGTATTTTGTCAACCAAAACCAAGAGAGGAACCAACATAGAATAATTATAATGGAAAGAATTGCACAGTTGCTGTGTTTTCAACCCACTCTTGGTTTTAGTTAATACTGACCAAAATACTTGTGTGAATATAGGCAAACTGTGCAAATCTTCCCATTATAATTTTCTATGTCGGTTCCACTCCTTGTTTTGGCTGCAAATGCTGACCAAAATACTGACAGAAGCACTGACCAAAATACTATGGGGGACATGTATGATAAGGCGAATATGCCTTTTTTTTGGCGCAGATGGGGCAAATCGGCGTCAAAATATTTGCATTTTTTGTTCGCATCTGCCCCATCTGCGCCACCTTCGTCAGTGGGGCATAGAGGGGGCGCAGCAACACACAGAGGGGGCGTGGCCTCTGCGTGCGCTGCATTTATAATTTTTTCGGTGAAAAAATTACACTGAAACCTATGCCAGCTCTGAGCTGGCGTAGGTTTCAAAATCTTCGCACGGACGGGCTCCGTGCGATCGGAATTTATGTAGAGGCAATGCGCCTCTACATAAATCCCCTGAGCCCCTGACTTCATAAATGTCCCCCTATGTATTTACGTAGCCATGGGATGTAAATGGATATAATAATTTGAAACAATCTATTAATGGAAGTTGTATACGGTTATGTTTATACACTGTAATATGAAGGTAAAATCTGATTGTGAGGTAAAAATACGGTCATATTTTTAATATAATAATGCACTCCAGGGAAAGGGAAATTGACTGGCGGTGCACAAACCATATAGAATAATGGTCATATGGAGTGAAAATGGAGTGAAATGAAGTTTGGGACTCTGAAACAGGAAAGCTAATCTCTGATCCCTATAAAGATAATTCTTATAATTTGGCTATGTTCACACTACGTAAGTTTCGTAATAACAGCTGTGATTACTACGGAACTTAGGTAGTGCTGCCTTCTAAGCAATCCCGGCCGGAGTGTATATACATAGTATACACTCCGGCCGGGATCCCTAGCAACGCCGTAAGTAACTGGCATGTCAGTTTTCTGCGGCCACTATTCACTGTCCACAGCCACACGCTCCATTGTGTGCAGCGGGAAATTCAGATGCAGGTGCACACGAATGCGCCTGCATCCGAATTCAGCGAGATGATTTTCTCTGACACCAGCCGTTCGTTGACCCGATTGGGTCATGGAACGGCCGGTGTATTACTACATGGGAACATGCCACATAAATTAAAAGTACAAGTGATTATAAGAAACTCTGTAATAGGTTTTATTAGGCAAAAGAGTTTCCTTCTGTACTGACAAGGCTGTTTTCCAACCTCCCCTTGAACTCTTATCTGTTCATTTTCAAGGCAAAGTCATCTACATTACAGAGAAGAAAAGTAAAGACTGTTTTATTGTGTACATTATAACCTATAGAGTGGGGAGGGGATGAGGAGGATGAGGGTGATACATGAACAAGAAGAGGAGAGAACCAGCCCTGCAGTTTGGACTTTCTGATCACAGAAAATGCTGGATTCACAGGTCAGCCTGCTCAGTGCTGGGCTGGGAACTTGTTGACAAAAGATTGCAGGTTGTGCTGTGCTGTCTCCTATACTGTAAACTGCACACGCTGGTTTGCGCCTATCCCTGCTCACTCATCCCCCTTGTCCCCCCCATAGGTTATAATGGATAAAGCAAACCTGTCTTCCCTTTGATTCTCTTTGCTTCTCTCTTCACTACTATTGATTTCTGTAATGTTGTTTGCTATGTTCACACTATTTAAAAAAAAAAAAAAAGAGAAAAGGCGCTGTTATTTTTTTTTTAAATGACGTTCGTTATTATCGATTTGTAATTATCTCCATTGAAGCTATTGAAGGAATAATAATGGCTATAAAAAAAGTTATGTTAACATAGCCTAATAGTAATATTTAGAGCCAATATAGTGATATTTGAAGTATTTAGAACTTTTTATTTAAAAAATAGACTTTTATGAACCACATTTTATACATCTTCCATTATACGTCTTCCAGTAGGGAGAACACCAACTGAACCTCTAAGGACCCCTTCTTTGCATATTCAAATTTTATGGGGGGAAATCAGTGGAGACTCTTAAATGAATACTCCATTGGATTTTTTTCACTGTTCTCCCCAAGCTTAGTGATTGCTGTGTTTTGTTGGTTTATTTTTCATTGCCCCGGATCGCCAGAATCCTTCTCCAAACTGACGAGGGGCAAATACCCCAAAACAGCTGTCTGTGGATAGATGCCTAGCCTTAAAAACTCTTGTCTTTTGTCATTATACTGGCAATAGAGTTAGACTTTTACTTATAGGGGCCACACAGGTGTTTCCCTATTTAGGTCCCAATACTTGCAACAGAGTAAGGACCTTAGGGGGTGTTCTCCCCACTGGGAGGCACCCCTTGGCAACAGGCTTCCTTCTCTGAAGAGAGGGATATCTGGCTATCCCTGTGTTTTTAGACTCGCAACTGAGGCTTCACAGACCTTTTCAGTGATTGTTTTGTTGGTATATATATGGTTCTGTAATGTATTTCAAGGTTTTTATTTCCACAAACTATGTCCTTTTATATTATGAATCATAGATTTTATGATTTATTACAAAAAATAATCAACAGGTTTGGTATTTCTTCAGAAGATGGAATACTTCTTTATTGCTTATTCCTTTTTTAATTATCGAAATAACATATTGCAATCTTGTCAACAGGACTTCTGCCATAATGAAATCACACAGTCCATTCACTTCTGGTTCAAATGGTCCATGTCATTTGATGAATTGGCAAGTACAGATCCCAAGAAAAGCGCAATGCACAGCATCCCACTGTCACTGTGCTACAAACCATTGCAAGAATTTGTATAGCATAGTGACAGAGGCTTGCTTAAGTTGTTGAGTCTTCTAGAATTTGGTCCAGCGAGCCTTTTCAGCACTTTAGTTAACCCAAAGTAAAAAAAACTGTGGTGAATTTTAGGTGCAGCTTTATCTGTTTTCTGCAGACCCTGAAATAACTCATGTACAATGCTCTATGGAGAGAAGTTTTACCTCATTCAATTAGCTTTATAGAGTCAATTAATGAACAGATGGGACATGGGGATTTATGTCTATTAGACACACAAACTAAAACCTGGATCAATAGTTCATACCATTAAAGAAATGTTGGCATTGCTATATGCTAGAAAAAAAACCATTCATTTACAGCAATAACCATCCATTTTCTATTAATGGATGTATACAAGGTAATGCAGGGGAAATAAATACCTTTATTAAGTCAGAGGAAAATATTCATAAATAATAGTCTTAACATGTTTAACATTCTGGTCATTTGACATAAAACTGTAAAGCATTACTGCCATGTAAAAAGTCAAAATGGCAAAAAGTCAAAACTTTTAAAATGTCACACTGACATGTCAAGAGTTATGATTGGTGGGGGTGAGCCTCACATGATCTCAAGATAAAGCCTGGAGAAGCATGCTACTACTGCTTGCAATCTGTCTCATTGCAGGAGATGTGCTACATTCTAAAGGCCCTATTCCACAGAACGATTATCGTCCGTATTCAGTCGATATCGGCCGCTATGGACGATAATCGTCCCGTGGAATAGAGTGCAACAATCAGCCGACATCGTTCATGTCAGCTAATCGTTGCAGTCACTTGTTTTTCAACATGTTGAAAAACAAGCGACTGATATAGCAGCGATCTGCTGCCATCGCTCCGTTGAATAGGAGCATCGGCAGCAGACGCTGCTATATCCTATGGGCTGTTCGGACGATCAGCGATCACTCGGGCAGCCCCGCCGCCCCTCCCGCACTTACCCGCTCGCTGCAGCCGCGTTGAATAGCGGCGGCAGCGAGCGGGGAACGAGGAGCAAACAAGCACTCTCAGCGCTTGTTTGCTCCTCTAAACGACCCGTGAAATAGGGCCATTAGTCTATGGTGCCTGACTATTGGAGGAAGTTGAGGATTGTAGCACCCAGCTGTGTAGTTTTCCCAACATCCGATTGATAGGGATCTCAGCAAACAGACCTTGAGCCATCAAAACTTTTCACATATCTAAGCGACATGTCAAAAGTTTAGTTATTTGTTTTTTTTCTAAATAACTGTAATGTTTTATTCTAAATGTTGCCATACGTATAAGATGCTGTCATCATCTGGCCAAGGACAGTTGAGAGAAAAGCATACACATTAAATACACACTTAATTGTGTCAGACTACACCAGTGTATGTGGGCTGCAATAAATTGTAAAAATCCAGGATTAAATCTGGGTGGTACTCAAGCCATATACACACAGAACAGTCAGAAGCAAGTTAAAAAAAAAATCCCTATATGCTTTTTATGTACTTCTTTATTTTCTTGAAACTGTATCACATAAAACGTGTGGACATCAGCAGGCGCCAGACAAGTGTCACAACATTAATCATTATATTAGGCTATGAAAAGCATTTATGGGTGAATACCGCTGTTTTTCTACTTGCTACATAATATATATTAGATAGTTGGCCAGCCATGCCAAAATTGGCAGGGTGACTGACACGTGTCTTACATGTATGGCCAACTTTCTTTTCTTATCATCCAAGTGAAATTACACCAATATTTTGGTCTTTCATTTCATTTCCCAGCTTTGACATTCATTAATAGTAAAATAGTCCCATGCTGGGAAATTCAAACATTCTAGTAAAGGTTTCAACCTTGTTTTGCTAGGTGCTAGTCTGTATGTTAGGTATTGTGAAACTATTATTTTAAGTTTTTTTTCCTTTTTAACCCATAGCTGCACCAGGACGTTATTTAACGTCCTCGTGCCGCTATGGGAGTTCAGAGGGGGGTCGCGCGGCGACCACCCTCTGAACTGCCGCGATCCCGGGTGCCGCGAGTAGCCCGGGCTCGCGGCTATTAGCGGGCACGGTCCGATCGCCGTGCCCGCTAATTAAGTACTTAGAAGCAGCTGTCAAAGTTGACAGCTGCTTCTAAATACTTGCGGTTACACATCCCTGGTGGTCTAGTGGGGGGATCGCCCCCCTGCGGCGCGATTGCGGGGGGGCGATCCCTGCATCCATACCGGGCCGGGGTCTGCTCCGTAATGGCGCTGATCCCGGCTCGGCATTCTATTGCTTTTGGCTGCAGCAGCCAAAAGTAATAGAACACCGATCTCATGGATTCATGCAGTATAACTATACTGCATGGATCTCTATGAGAGATCAGAGTGCATATACTAGAAGCCCCCCAGGGGGGCTTCTAGTATATGTCTAAAGTAAAAGAAAAATGTATTTTTAATAACACAAAACCCCCTCCCCTAATAAAAGTCTGAATCACCCCCCTTTCCCCATTTTATAAATAAAAATAAATAAATAAATTAATAAACAAACATGTTTGCTATCGCCGCGTGCGTAATCGCCCGAACTATTAATTAATCACATTCCTGATCTCACACGGTAAACGGCGTCAGCACAAAAAAATCCCAAAGTGCAAAATTGCGCATTTTTGGTCGCATCAAATCCAGAATAATTGTAATAAAAAGCGATCAAAAAGTCATATATGCGCAATCAAGGTACCGATAGAAAGATCACATCATGGCGCAAAAAATGACACCTCACACAGACCCATAGACCAAAGGATAAAAGCGCTATAAGCCCGGGAATGGAGCGATTTTAAGGAACGTATATTGGTTAACAACGGTTTGAATTTTATACAGGCCATCAGATACAATATAAGTTATACATGTTACATATCGTTTTAATCGTAACGACTTGAGGAACATGCATAACAAGTCAGTTTTACCCCAGGGCGAATGGCGTAAAAACACATTTCCCCCAAATAAAAGAAATGCGTTTTTTTTTTCAATTTCACCACACATATAATTTTTTTCTGGTTTCCCGGCACATTTTAGGCAAAAATTACATCTGCCTTAGCAAAGTACAATTAGTTGCGCAAAAAATAAGGGCTCATTTGGGTCTCTAGGTGGAAAAATGCAGGCGCTATGGCCTTATATACACGAGGAGGGAAAAACGAAAACGCAAAAATGAAAACTGGCTGTGTCCCCTAAGGGTTAATTTAGGAAATGATGTATGTAATACTTGTGTCTTAGAAGAAAAAAGGGACACGTGCTTGACTGAAAATATAGACATTGGCCTAGGTCATTTTTTTTTTGTTATAGGAAAAACCAGACAGTGTGGGTTTTAACCCCTTAGTGCTGCAGCTAGTTTTATCCTTAATGACCAGGCTCATTTTTCAAAATCTCACCTGTCTCACTTTATGCACTTATAGCTCAGTGATGCTTTAATGTTTGCTAGCGATTCTGAGACTGTTTTTTCGTAACATGTAGTACTTTATGTTACTGGCAAAATTTGGTCACAAGTTATTAGTTTTTTTGTGTCAAAAACATGTTTGCTTTTTACGAACTTTGAAATTCTCTGCTTTTAAAAAAAGAAAGTCATAGCACAAAAATTTGTAACTAAGTCACATAACCAATATGTCCTCTTTATTCTGGCTTCATTTCATAAACATATTTTACTTTTTTAGGGTGTTACAGGGCTTAGAAATGTATCAGCAAATTATCAAAATTTCATAAAAGTTTCTAAAACTGATTTTTTTTTAGGGACCAGTTCATTTTTTAAATTGATTTAGGAGGCTTGTATACTGGAAACCCCCATAAGTGACCCAATTTTGGAAACTAAACACTTTAAATAATTAATCTAGGGGTATAATGATCATTTTGACCCTACAGGCGCTTGAGGAAAGTATTCTCCATTAGGCCGTAAAAAAATGGAAAATTTAAATTTTTTAATAATATATCTGTTAAGATTAAAGTTTCTCATTACCACAAGGAACATGAAGAATAAAGCTCTCAAAATTTGTAACGCAGGTCCTCCTGAGTACAATGGTACCCCATATGTGGGCGTTTGCCTCTGTGTGGGCACACAACAGGCCTCCGAAGGGAAGGAGCGCCCATTAGCATTTTCAGTGCAGATTTCTCTGAAGATGTTTCCAAGCACCAGGTGCGTTTGCAGTGCCCCTGTAGTGCCAATAGAATAACTCTCTCCCCCAAAAGTCATACCATTTTGGAAAGTACACCCCTCAAAGAATTAATCTTGGGGTGCGGTAAGCATTTTGACCACAAGGATATTAGAGGAAAGTATTCAAAATTAGACAGATTAAAAAAAACTAGAATTTTTCCAATAATATGTTAGTTTAGTTTGAAAATTCTCAATTCCACGAGAAACAGAAGAGAAAAGGCACCCCAAAATCTATAATGCAGGTTCTTCTGATTACAATGGTACCCCATATGTGGGCATAAATCACTGGATGGGCACACAGCAGGGCTGAGAAGGGAAGGAGTGCCAATTAGCATTTTTTAGTGCAGATTTTGCTTCAGAAATTTCCGAGTGCCTGGTGCGTTGGCTGGGTCCTTCCCGGAGGGATATCTGGTTAGTCCTGTGTTTCGAGACTCTTTGATGAGGCTCCATGGGCTCTTCTTTTGCATATTCAGGTCACACGGAAGCAGTGCTCTACTCAACGCCTTTTTGTTTACACTGTTCACCATATGGGAAAAGTATAATTACATTTCAATAGTTTGGACAATTTCAGATACTGTGATACCAAATGTGTATCACATTGCATAGCATTGATCAGTGTTATCAGTGCTCTGCTTATAGTCTATAAGAGTCTATAAGAAGGTCACCAATCAGACTGCACAGAGGTAAGTGTGAGACCAGACCATCAGGGAAACTGATCGGGACCCCGACTGTCACACTCCAAGGGATTGGATGTCAGTGACAGGTACAGCTCCTGTCACTGATACCCTTAAACACTGTGATTGCTATAGATCACTGCATTTAAGGGGTAATAACAAAAAGCAGCATAATCGCTACTGTCTGTCATTGTACTGGCTCCTGGTTCTTTGATGTAGTGAAGCAGCGACGCAAAGCCCCTCTATGCCAGTAATGTACTGTATACAGATGTAGCCATGGTTAACATGATCCCTGACGCAACAATTTCGTCAGGGAGCTATGTTAGGTCAATTAGAATGTCAAGTTAAATGCGTCATTGTAATCAAGTTAACATAGGCTACATGTTAGGATGTTAGGCATTATCGCAGGCAAGGATTGAGGCAGAGGGGAAGATACTTATGGAACCTGGAGTCCCAGCCCAAGAAGCGATTGTGGCTAAGGTCCGGCCTAAGTGCTGACAGCTGACTGATGTGTCAGCTGTCAATAAATCCGCTGCCACGGTTACATCAAAGGAAAGCTCTGCATCACTATATAGGAACAGGCTGGCTGCTAAGGGCGCCGTCGGCACACCCCCAGCAACCACCTGAGTGCTACCAAGGACGCCGTTGGCATCTCCACAGGCCCGGCCACCAAGCGCGCAGCTCGGACACTACATCTGTATATGCATTGTAACTACACGCGGCATTGGCATTTGGGACATATGTACATATATTACTGATGTGAAGTAGTTAAAGCACCAATGGCTTAAATTTATTACGTTTCTTAACCCCTTAGTGACCATCGATACGGCTTTTTACGGCAGTCACTAATGGACTCTATTCTGCTGCCATCAGCTTTTTAAGGTGATGGCAGAGAATAGAGCAGGGGCGCCGGTAAGGCCCGCACCCTGTCCTCCCAGTTCCTGGAGTCAGCTGAGGGGTCAGGGCAGTGTGTGGGGTCTGTCCCGGCCACCCCCCACACAGGCGATAGCCGATACTGGCATTGCCAGCGCCGCAGCAGACTTTTATTTCCTCTCACCGCGAATGTAGAGGAGATGAGTGCCGATGTCACCCCGCCCCCCCCCCCCCGCATTAACCCCCAGTGCCCAGTAACTAACCTACCCCATGGGGCAGTGATTGGGGACCACCCTATGTGGCCAGCGGTCAGTGGTATATACTTATTCCATGCACTGACCGGTACAAGAGAAACAGATCGCTGATCTCAGGGAGACCAGCCAAACGACAACACTGCCGGCTATTCATATTTCCCAGGGGGCAATGTACCTAGGACTTCACTGCTTTGAGCGCTTTCACTAGCAGCTGGCAGTGTTGCGTTTGGCTGATCTCCCTGAGATCAGCAATCTGTTTCTCTTTTGGCTCTACTAGGCATTGCTCCCACCTAGCCAGAATCCTGCTCCACACTGATGAGGGGCAACACCCTGAAACAGCTGTATGTGGATGGTTACCTGGCCTTGGTTTTTCCCTTGTCATTTCATTGACTTATGGGGCCACTTAATATGGTGGTTTTGGTGGTTTCCTTACAGGAGTCACCCATTGGCTGGGTCCTTCCCGGAGCAATATCTGGCTAGTCCTGTGTTTCGAGACTCTTTGATGAGGCTCCACGTGCTCTTCTTTTGCATATTCATGTGTCCCAGGGGGCAATGCACCTAGGACTTCACTGCTTTGAGCGTTTTCACTAGCAGCCGGCAGTGTTGTCGTTTGGCTGGTCTCCCTGAGATCAGTGATCTGTTTCTCTTCCGTCTGACCTGGACAGCCGTGCATCAATGACGTTTAAAGGCATAACTGCATCTGTAAAATAGTAATAATTTGATAATTGTTAGCAGTGAATACATAGAGGCTCAGTATACACTGCTGCCTGTCCTTTAGCAGCTCTCCTTTAATTGCTGATGCCGAGCGCTTTTAGGCCAACACTGGGACAAACTGTTATCAAACTACAGTAAACAAATATATGTATTCTTCACATTTGACTCTGTTTAACACTTTGAGTATACAATGGTGCCCTGCCGTGAATGAGCTGTGGATTAGACTGGCTAATAACTACCTTGCTATCCCCAGTAGCCTTGCTGATTAACACATGAATAGCAAATGCAAACGTTCGGTATTAATAATTTAATCAGACAAATTTGACTTTTATATATTATTGAGCTAAGCTGCAGGGACTTTTATAATTATAGTAAAATAAAGCCTGTTAGTTCATAGTTTCCAGGCAACAACAGGTTTTCTCAGAGTGAAAACAGAATAATCGAAACAACAGACATACTACAAAGATGGTGAATATTTGTCAATTAAATAGCCAATATTAATCAAAAGTGGACTGTCACTTTAGATAAAAAAAAAAAGCCTGTTCTCTTAGGATAAGTTCAACAAAACAAGTGTTATTCATTTATAGTTTATTTTGTATTTGTCGTACCACATGGACATTTCTCTCCTGGGCTTGTGTAGTAGTAGCTCTAGATATCTTCACTGTGGTTTCATGGGGAATAGCGGTGAATTTAACTAGATTTTATGTGTCATGTTTGTTTGGAAAAAATAATGATCCTTCATATGGTTCTGTATCTACAGAAGACAGGCAAGCCACTTGCATTCTGCTTCTAATTTCTTATTTCCAAAGCCTTCATTAGCCTCCAAACTGCATTTTACCACACTCTGTTGCAACCGCAAGAAAGACAAAAACAACACATGAGCAAAATGACTATGTAAATGCCAACAATGTCAAAGAGTGACAGACACATCTTGGATTATTTGGTTTTTATGTTTCAATAATTATTCTGTCAAGAGTTACTTACCATACATTTATCAGCTTAAATACCCATTTAATTTGAGTTCGTCTAACAGTTACTTAGAAAATAATGCATTTAAACACCTTTGAAACTCACATCCTGGAGTAAGCTCTATAATAGTTAGTTATTATGTAACAATAACCTGAAAGCATAATTGCTCTTTACATGTTAGACAATAGGAAATAACCACGCATTTCCTTTAACTGAGCTTTAGTATACATACTGTTTTCCGGAACTCTGCATTATTTAGGGTAGTTGAAACTTCAATCCCCTATAATGACCTCCACACCTATTTGTTGAAGGAGACCTCCAGCAGAAACACAACTTTTCATCATTCGACCATGCACAGTGTACAAACTTCCCTACAATGCAGCCTGCTGTCTACTGTGGTATATGTTTGCTTTACAGGCCTGTCGAGTGTCCTAGAAAGTAATGTCTGTATTGTGGCCTAATTTGTTGAGCCCTGGGTTGTAAGGGGCAGTCCTGGATTCCTAGGTTCAGTTCTAAATATAGAGGGATAACCAAACAATGGGCATGGTCCTGTGTAGAGTAACATAGGCCAGGTAGAGGCTTCTGTGAAGACAACAGGGGATTGAGGCCAATTTGAATTATATAATATCCTAATATACAAATATATACACTATTAAATACAAATATATAAGGCATTACTAATACTCTGGGCATGAAAGGTACTATGTGAGCAAAAATGAAAGCAGTGGGGGCAGGGTAATGCTGTAATACTGTAATGCTGTAGTGAAGGAAGTTTTGTACTGCACTCTCACAGTCGGTTGCTGCTTGGTGATAAGGGATTCCTTTACCCCCCGTAATATCCAGTATAGAAATTACTGCACTTGAAAAGAATCATATGCAAGTGATGATAATTTATTCCAGTGTTAATTAGGATAAACTCCATCCAGAAAAATCATTAAATGTTTTCAACAGAGAATAAAGTTTAACCCCTTAAGGACAGAGCCAATTTTCATTTTTGCATTTTCGTTTTTTCCTCCTCGCGTTTAAAAGACCACAGCGCTTGTATTTTTCCCCTACAGACCCACATGAGCCCTTACTTTTTGCACCACTAATTTTACTTTGCAATGGCAGAAATTTGCTGCAAAACCAGAAAAAAATTATATGTGCAGTGAAATTGAGGGGGGGGGGGAGGCTTTTTATGCCGTTCGTCTTATAGTAAAACTTTACCGTATGAGATTAGGAGTGTGATAATTTAATAGTTCAGGCGATTATGCATTCAGCAATACCAAATATGTTTATTTTTTTATTTTTATTTATAAATAAATGGGGGCATTCCCCCACTAGACCACCAATGATGTTTCACAGTTGCATTTAACAGTCTTAATTAGCGGGAGTGGCAATCGGGCGCACCTATTAATAGCCGCTGCCCTGGACTGCATATGACAGTCGTGATCGTGGCAGTTCAGTTCAGGGGGGGGGGGGGCGCTGTTCCTTAGTGATTAGATGGTGTAAATGTACGTCATCCGTCTTTAAGGGGTTAAGTTAACTATGGTGGCTCTGTGTGTGAAGATAAGAAAAACAGGTATAAGTATACATATGGAATTTATCCAAAACCAACTTAGTATTGCTGGGTAAGTCAACATCTTAAACATATACATAAAAACAAAATCATAACACAAGTGAGGCAAATCATAATAAAACTAGGCTATATATAGAAATATATACATATTGGGGAAGATTTATCAAAGATGGTGTAAAGTGAAACTGGCTCAGTTGCCCCCTAGTAACCAGTCAGATTCCACTTTTCATTCCTCACAGACTCTTTGAAAAATGAAAGGTGGAATCTGATTGGTTGCTAGGGGGCAACTGAGCCAGTTTCACTTTACACCATCTTTGATAAATCTCCCCCATTGAGTCTACAATCACAGAAGTCTTTTTTTGGCTGTTTGATGGACTTTTTTTTTGTGCGTCTGTCATTTCATGTCTAAATAGTGGCTGTTATTTCAAAACAATGGCCCTTATTGAAAAAATGAATGGCACATATTATAAAGTTGTCATGTATCTAGGCAGGAAAGCCGGGGCTGTCAAGAACAGGAGAGTACATGAGAGGCATACAAGCAAGGTAGAGACAGTAAAGATAGAGATACTGGAAGAAACAAGTGCTGTAATGCTGCTGTTACTGCTGAGAAGCTAAAGGGGAGGAGTAGGGAGAGATTACACTGTGGGCATGCAACAGTGGGTGCACTGGTATTTACTTAAGGGACATCTGTCCTGAGCTTTATGGGTGGTAAGAGATAGGAGGGAAGCCTTGATTTACCTTTCAGGAACACTGTGGATTATGTTCCGCAGGCAGACTAAAATTGCAGGCTTTCTACCCCCCCCCTCAGTTTCTCCCTCTTGCACTTGCCTCTGCTTCCTGTGTTTTGTCCTAATTTACTTGTAACTAGGGACCTAGGGACAGATTTCCCCTAATATCAGGCAGTCAGGCCAAGACTGGGGGGTAAAGAGTCATTTTTTTTAAATAAAAATTATGTTTCTTACAAATATGTTATGAATCACAAGGGAACCCATTCTGGATGCCTACTTTGGGTGGGTTTTATATAAACCCCACTTGTTTTTTGACTTTATTCATGGTATTGTCCCACCAAAATAAGGATTGTTGGTAAGTATTCCCAACTGCAATATAAACAATGAACAGGACTTGAACACCTCCATCATACAAGTTGTCCAACACAACAAAAGCCCACTCTTTACTATAGATGAGTGAAGCAAATAATGCAAAGTCAGATTTGCAAAGTTCTCTAACCCAACAAAAGTCCACTCTTTACTAGAGATGAGTGAAGCAAATCATGCAAAGTCAGCCTGTTAGTAAATCCAGACAGCCGTGCGCCCAACCCTGCACCCGGCATACCAAATCTACACTTGCTTCCAGCAGGCATAAATCATGATAAATGAACTGTCGGAGGAGGCCACACCTCCTCCCTGCCTTGCCAGGCCCCCGTGCCACCCCTGCCTGCCCATCGGGTGAGCAGGGGTACTACAGGTGTATGCCAGGGAGAAAGGGTGAATCTGTACCTTCTCCCTGGCATAAGCCCTGGCTGTAACTTTAATTAATGTCCCCCATAGTTTATTATACCAATTCACTGGGATCAATGAAAACCGCATCTGCCTTGATAACTCGCTTGGCATTGTAAATAGATTTACAGCTCATATACCAATGTCCACTGCTGACCTGGGAGAACATTAATATTATGCTGCTCAACAACATCTGTTGAAAAAAAATTGCTACTTTGTAATTATCTCTGTACTGTAGCTACTATAGTTTGGCTGTTTTAATGAGATTCCTTTGTATTTGATTGACACATTTTCTCGAATGTAACCCAAAATTTGCGAACCTCGCAAAAACTAATTTTCACCTGCTTCACTCTTCTATACTCTTTACCTTACTGCAACACCAGTTTCAATAAATTCCCTGTCCAAACTGCAGATGTTTAAATATTTCTCTTGTTGTTAACCAGATGTAGTAAGATTGTCCTGTTCACTTAAAGACTATGTTCACACACAGTATTTCCTTCAGTCTTTTGGTCAGTATTTTTTTTTCAACCAAAACCAGAAGTGGGTTGAAAACATAGAAACTGTGAAATTCTTTCCATTATAATTTTGCCCTGTCAGTTCCACTCCTGATTTTGGCTACAAGAGTATTTTCTGACCAAAATACTGACAAAAAATATGTGTATGAACATATGTTCCCAAAACAGGAAAATTTCTGGACAGCCATCATTTAGCACTAAAAAACAAGTGTCTATTGGTAATGATTAGAGATCAGTGAGTAGTGAAATATTTGAAAGCTCGAAATTCGATTTGAACAGACCGCAACCATTTGATCGAATACCAAACTCCATTAAAGGGAATCAATCACGTCAAAAACGTCCCTAAAGCTAAGGAAATGTGCTGGTACATCACCCAGAACACTTCCCAAACATACCCCTGTTCCCTACGTGCCCTGCTTGATTAACCTGCAATCTTACTTTTATAAAGTCCTGCGCTGTTTGCATATTGTGGCGAAGTAGTCTGGGCTACAGACATCTGGGCGTATGTAGTCACAGTCCTGGGCGGGTTCCAACGCTGTAATCATTTCCCCTTGGGCGTGATTGAAATCGCTCCTGTCCTGTGATGTCATCCAGGGCCAGCATTGCACGGTGACAAGCTAACGTCTATACTATGCCACGCATGTGCAGTACAGCGGGGAAGAGGCTGCTGTACTATGGCGCACAGGTGCAGTACAGCAGCATCTTTTCCCGCTGTACTATGCATGTGCAGCGTAGTAAAGCTGTCACTGCAATGCCGGCTACCAAGTGACGTCACAGGACAGGAGCTCTTTCAATCACGCCCAGAGGGGCATGTTAACAGCGCTGGAACCCGCCCAGGACCGTGTCTACATACGCCAAGATGATTACTTGGCCTCAATTAGCATACAGTGTGGGGCTTTATAAAAGTAAGATTGCAGGTTAATCAAGCAGGGCAAGCAGGGTTCAGGGGTATGTTTGGAAAGCATGCTAGGTGAAGTACCAGCACGTTTTCCTAGCTTTAGGGACGTTTTTGACGGGATTGGTTCCATTAAAAGTCTATGGGAGAAAAATGCTCGTTTCTCAGTGACCTCCAAGTGGTCGAATTTAGGTTTCCTCAGAAATTGATGCCCCCACCTGGGACAGCAGAGGAAGCATGCCTGGTGTATCTAACACACCAAAGTCGCAGTATTACACCACTATCACAGGATCTCAACAATAAACTCCAAACACAATATATGGCGACAGGTGGCAGGTGTTTTACTGCTTTCATTGAGGAGCAGAGCGCAAAAAAACCTGCAACACTTTATTTTATTTTTTTTTGTTCAACTATGCCTACACAGGCGTATGTACTATATCTCAACATCTATGTGTGCCAACAGGTGACAGGTGCCTGGTGTTTTACTGCTTTCATTGAGGAGCAGAGCGCAAAAAAACTACTGCAACAGTTACTAACTAGGACAAAATATTCCTACCCAAGTCTATACTAGATAATTATAGGCTGTGTGACTGCCTGTCTGTGTTACCACCCAAAAGGCTGCTAGACAGTCTATGCACCCTTAACCCATAGGCGCACTAGGACGTTATAGTACGTCCTGGCAGGAGGTTACTTTCCGCACCAGGACGTACTATAACTTCCCGGCTCCCGGTGCTCACTGTTTACACAAACAGTGCCCGGGAGCCGAAACTAAACTGTCAGCTGATAGTTGACAGTTTAGAGTAGCTGCCGCTGGACCCCCTGAAGGGGTCCAGCACAGCCAATCACCGGCATCAGTGGATCGGTAATGATCCACTGATACCGGTGAAGCAAGCCACAAACCCCCGGTACCGGTCTCTGCTGAGTTCCGGGATCCGGGGGAAGCTGCTGCCGTGCCATCCCCGCCCGACCACCCCCCTCCAGCTGCTGTGGCCCCCGTTCCGCTGTGTCCCGCGATTCTTGTCGTCCCCAAACACCCGACCCCCCGTGTCCCCGGTCCTCGTCATCCTCTTCCTGCCCTCTGTGTCCTCCGTTCCTCTTCCCCCTTGCTGTGTCCCCCGATCCTTGTCCCCAACCTGCTGTGTCCTCTGTTCCCCCCTCCCCCGCATCCTCTGATGCCGCTGTAGCCCCCCCCCCCGGTGCCGGACCATACCCTCGCTGATCGCCGCCACCCGAGATGTCTGTGCCGGAGATGTTTCTCCTTCCCCCTCCTCCGCGCCGAACTGGATCCCGGAACTCACTCTGAGCCAGTGCTGCGAGGAGGAGGGGGAAGGAGCGACCTCGGCTGTGACCCCCCTCCTGCTGCAGCAGCATGTACCAGCATCTGTGTAATGACGCTGGTACATGCTGCTATATACTGTGATTGGCAGCTCTGTGATCAGAGCTGCCAATCACAGTATCTGATCGTGGCAGAGCATGGATGCAGGCTCTGATCCCTCACTTTGTGAGATCAGAGCCTGCATCCATATACTGTGAAACATACACACACACACACAGACACACACGCACATAATAAAAAGTACCCCCTTCCCTGTGATCTCCCAGTAATAAGGGAGATCTTAGTGTCCGTCAGCGCCCGTTAGTGAGCATTTTTGTCAGTGTTAGTCAGCGTCCGTTAGTAAGCTTCAGTGTCAGTCAGCGTCCGTTAGTAAGTGTCAGAGCCAGCGTCCGTTAGTAAGCATCAGTGTCCGTTAGTAAGAGTCAGTGTCAGTCAGCGTCCGTTAGTAAGGGTCAGTCAACGTCAGTGAATGTCAGTGTCCGTCAGTACGTATCATTCAGCATCCGTTAGCAAGTGTCATTCACTGTCCGTCATTAGCGGGTGTCAGTAAGCGTCAATCAGCGTCCATTAGCAGGTGTCAGTAAGCATCAGTCAGCATCCAGTAGCAGGTGTCAGTAAGCGTCAGTCAGCGTCCATTAGCAGGTGTCTGTAAGTGTCAGTCACCTTCCATAAGTAAGTGTCAGCCAGCATCAGTCAGCATCCGTTAGTAGGGTCAGTAAGGGTCCGTTACTGAGCATCAATCAGTGTCCGTTAGTAAGCGTCAGTCACCTTCCGTTAGTCAGTCAGCATCCATAAGTAAGCGTCAGTCAGCATCCATTAGTAAGTGTGAGTAAGCGTCAGTCAGTGTCCGTTAGTGTCAGTAAACTTCTGCACACACACACACACACGTGTGCTTCTTCTCTTCTGAGCCCTGTTGTACGCCCATATAATACTTTAGGTTCACAAATGGGGTATTTCTGTGCTCAGGAGAAATTGCTTTACAAATATTGGGGGGCTTTTTCTCCTCCAAGCTTTTTGAAATTTGAAAAATTTGGGGTTTCACCAATGTATAAATGTGAAAAATTTGATTTTTCATTTTGACAGCTCACTTTTGCAAAAAACTGTGAAAAACCTGTAGGGTCCAAATGCCCACTGTACCCCTTGTTATATTCCTTAAGGGGTCTAGTTTTCAGAATGGGGTCACTTGTGGAGGGGTTTCCACTGTCTTTGCAC